>NW_013952625.1:358080-381182 GCF_001266775.1 Austrofundulus limnaeus
AGCTTAGCCTGTTAGCTTTAGCATTAGCCCCAACGCTATCACCATATAAATGTATTAGCTCGGCGCTAGCACAAAGGCTGACAGGCTGAGGGTGGATATAGCTCGCTCGCACCGAGGACCTATCCACGTCATCATTTACCCAGAATGCTTTGTGTGTAAATAAAATGTCCCCGTCCGTGTTAAAATATATTTTAAAAAATTATAAAAACTAAACAGCCTACAGTATTTTTACAGTCTTTATTTTACAGTTAAAATAAATGTTTATCAAATAAAGTCTAATGTTCCAACTAATCATGGATCACTTTAAATTGTTACGATTGTCTGGAGCAGGCTTTAACTAGAAGGCCTCTTTGGTTTTCTGACGACTCCTTTCAGGTTGGCGATGCCTCATTTCCATGTTACAATGCCCTCAGAGCACTGTGCTGAKCCCTAGAGTTCTTAAAAACACAGTGATATAAAAGTTTACCCCCCACCTTCCAAAATCCTRCCTAAAAGCCTGGTCTGGACTCCAAATATTTAATTGTCTTTTAAGCCCGTTGTGTCATACAGACAATCATCCTTCGGTTCTGTTAAGTTTTCAGCTACAAACTCTTTAGGAATCATMTTTTTTTGTGCTCAAGCACTACTGTATTTGTCAAACAGTCACTGTGACAGGCTGAGAGTAACAAAGTGTCTGAATGTTTGTTTCCCAGGAGCTTTCTTACACCTGAACAATACACAATTTAGAGTTGAGTSTCAGAAACAGATGACTCAGATACTGGACAGAAAAGGAGATGAAAAGCAGGCCAAGTCCAAAAACTGAAAACCTTTGATAGACCWTGTAAAATTCTAAAGAGCTGTTGATGAAGACCACTTTAAATCATTAAATAAAAAGTCAGGRTCCTTGACCAGAGCTTTAAATGGCTCCAAACGTTCAGAAAGGTTGGATAAGGTAAGTTAGGAGTTGATGTGTTTGAATGGTTTTAGTTTACCTTAGTGCGTCCAGCATAGGCAGCAAGTTAAGAAGTGCTGTGTCACTAGGGTCAGTGAACCAGGACTTGATGGGTATTGCATTGTCTGTAGGGCAGAAAACAAGGAGTGGCTGAGATTTTACAGTGAGAACAGACTGTTTACATGCAAGTTTACTCAAGTTAAAACAGGGTTAAATAAAACAGAGGAAACAGGTTGGCTCCATGTCACATAACTGGAATATTATTTATTACTACCATCAAGTTAAACACATTTATGTTGAGATTCAAGAACAAATGCAGACTGGAGAACTTCCAGCAGGGAAAAGATGATATTTAATATTAAGATGGAGCAATCCAGGCTGGTCTTGGCACCCTTCAGACTAGCCATTAGCTCATCAATCTGATTAAACTGTTTTTGTTTAAAATGTAGGAGCCATCCACAACACGTATAATAATAATTGTTCAGGACTTTTCTACAAAACTTCACTTTAAAATGTTTGAATTATCTCTTTAATCTTAGATCAGGAGTCTCCAGCCTGTGGCTGGGACCACATGTGGCTCTTTGGTTCCTCTGCTGCGGCTCTTTGAAGCTTCGATCAAAATTAACATGAGATTTATTTAATTCATTTATTGATATTATTAGTTTCTGATTTTTATACCCACAACAGAAAAGGCTTCAGCAGGTTTTCTGTCAAATTGTTTGTAAATATGTGATTGATACTATTACTACATTTACTATAAAAGTCTTTCGAGTTCACATGATTATGATCTTTTCTTTTATCCTAAAGCATAAAAATAATAATAAATGTTATAAATCAATCTGTGTATGGTTTGTTTTTTGTTTACTTTTCCATTTCAAAACTAAATCAAAAAAAGAAAAGTTTTTTTTTCCAGTTTAAAACCTAAATGCAGAAATTATATAAAAAAACCCTAATTAAAACTTCACAATTTWATTTTTGCCTTAGTTCCATATCCAAATTAAAATATATGGTTGTTTTAAATATGCAGATGACAGAAACCATTAAAACAAACAAACAAACAAAAAAAACCCCCACCAGATTATGTTTTTTCTAATTTTAATTTAAAACTGAAAAAAAAAAATCTTGATTGTAAAGGCTGCAGACCCCAGTCTTAAAAGATGACTGAACTGTCTGGTCATCCCATGCTTTTATCCACAGTTTATTAATAAAAATGTTTGATACCATAAAAAATGTCATTTCTAATAAGCTGCATGTTTTGTTTTTCTTACCTGGATGGCTTCGATAAGCACCAGGCGAATTATCCAGGATAACAATACTGGACAGGTCATCGTGTACTACAGACAGGTCTTTAATATAACTACCTAGATCCAATGTGCAATGCTGGGGAGAAAAAAAAAMCATGAAGGTCACTTTCAGCAACATAAACAGTGACACTAGTGCTGGGCGGTATACCGGCTCGTACCAAATACTGTTTTTTATTTTTGTTATGATATGAATTTTCTGAATACTGACATACCGGTTTAAATAGCCTGAACACGTTCGGAACGTTTCGTCGTGGCCGCCTGTGAACTGTTTCTCAGGGGACASTTTTCTTCGCAGCACCGCTTTGTGCGTTAGCATGCTAATGTTACTGTTGGAGCAGTTTGTTGAAGCGGCGGGTAGCAATTCCGCAGCTTATATTGGCTGATGTAAAAAAAAAAAAAAACATCCCGTTTTCGCCATCGGTGAATGTATTAAACACATCTTCAGTGACGTGCACTGAAGATGTGTTTATTCTAAACACGCAACGTTAATATGGAGACGTGGAGACGCATGGAGACTTTAACGTGCTTCTATTGTGAAAAGCCCGGAGGAAGTAGTCTTGTAGTGGAATTGAGTTGACTGGTGTTCAAGGTGAGTCGTGCTGTTAATGTTAAAGAACATAAAACAATAAACCCGATCATAATCTTTTCTTAACCCTCCTCCTTCACGACCAGACCAAAATGCGTGACTACTGTCTCCAACCAGGAGGAGAAGAAAAGACGTTTAGAGGAGGGAAACAGAGACACAGACAGAGGTACAGTAAAAGAAAAAAGTTAATAAGCAGTGTTTGTACATTTTATCATCAGTTGACCAGTGATGAAAAGAAAAACACCGTGATATACCGTGAAACCGGTGTAAATGTTGAAAATATCGTGATATTTTGGTCATACCGCCCAGCCCTAAGTGACAGGTGCTGTGTTGTACAGTCAGTCTTACCTGTCTGTAGTATCTGCGTTTCAGGATGTTCCTGTTGTTGTCCAGCTTGTCTGCGACCGCCGAGCCGTAGATCTCCATACTGGCTGTGAAGACCACCAGCTCGTACCAYTGGCTCACCTGTGCACACACATTGTTCAGGATAAACACCACYGCAGCCACACAAGGTAACGTCTGCRTTTGTTGGGCCTTCATACAGAGCAAATATTAGCTTCAGTTATTAGATTCTGTGATGYAACAGAACAGAACCGTAACCTGACCGGAGCTTTGACGTTTGTGTGTTTTACTTTTCAGTCAGKAGAAGTGAGGACGTGTGACAGACTCACCACTTCTAAAAAGAAGTCAACATGTGGCCTTTTATGTACAAAGAATCTGACTGGATGCTTGTCGATGACGACCTGCGGGGAGAAGTAAACAAATACACAGCTCATGGTTTTGGACACTTTTTGTATTTTTACATTTACTTGAGGTTGGTGGGCTTACTTTGAGGATAAAGTCTGGCGGTGTGCCAGGTTTCACTGTCTGCCTCATGACCCCGTCGTGGTGAGAGTGGATCAGGGTTTCATCCAGATCCAGAACCAGAATCTTCCTCCTTACTGCATCTGGAGTTTATTAAACAAAATAAATCCAATGTAGCACTTTCCACAAAATATCTAGAAATGCATCACACTGTATATAAAAACCAATAAATGTATTAGAAACATAAATGTAAAAACTAGAAAAAGACAATAGTTCTGACAGACGGGACAATGTACAAGATAGGTTTCAGGGGCTGTACAAGAAAAATACAGTAGTTTTGTCACACAAACACATCAGCAAAACACAACTTTGGTAGTTCTGAAGTATGAACCAGACTTTACAGAAGCAGCACAGGCAAATTATTTTACATCTCACCACTGCTACATATTTCTACTGAGGAATCATACAAAACTGATGGTGTCAAATTCAAGGCCCACAGGCCAAATGTAGCCCACCACAGCATTTTATGTGGCTCACGAGAGCTTCAACGATGTATTAATGTCTGAAAATTAATGAATGCYGCTTTAAAGCCAGCACTAACAGTAAACTACATCTCCCATAATGCATGATGATTATTTTATTAGCAAAATGWCAACATCCCACCACTAGCTGGAGGTGCACAGGATCCAAAGTAGCTAGAAGCTGGCTATATTTGCTGTGGCCCAGTTGGACTGGGAAGTGGGAACTTCCCTCTTACAAATCATGCACTTAAACTGAAACACCCCWGCAGWGGGAATTCCCTGWTGGAAAGTGGGAGGGTTCAAAATTCAAGATGGTGGCTACTTACTGCAACTCAAAGTAAAACTTACTACTTTTATTTTTAGTAGTATTTCTGTATTATTTATTTCTTATTTAGTCAGTTGTGCATGTAGTACTACTTAATGTTTATAAGAGAACGAGTTAAAACACTGTTTCTATACAGGAAATACCACGTAGAGCTCAGTTATTGTTTGTTAGTGGTGCTCAGCTGTAGTAATGAGACGAGGAGCATGACGTTTAATGTTTAGTCGAAGGAAAACATGAAAAGTTGAAGTTAATTACTAAGTATTGGACCTTGGAGGGCCACCATAGCGTTCATGTGACCCTCAGTGAAAAGGAGCTCGACACTCCTGATGTAAAATATACAAATGTTAAATTTTTGAAGAGTTTAGTTCTTTTAAGAAGACAGCGTTCCACTTTGACTTGGACTAACACTTAGCCAATCAACCCAGTCAGAAATAAACTTCTCCAAACTGAAGCATATTCCACAACAGGTAAGATATTAATTAGTCACAACCTTTTCACAGAGTCGGCACATCTCTTTAATAATATTGTGCATTTGAGGGCTAATCRCTGCTCTGCTGCTGTAATCTGTGCGCAGGTCGGTCCAAGACAGCCGACTCATCACAGTTAAACCTACCAAAGGAATCAGTCCACAAAGACCCGGCCTAGATCTGCGTCTGAGTCGAGTAGAGCWGAAACACAATCCTTCCTCTGAGTTAGGAGTGCTGCTGGACGAGCTCTTCACTCTTCATTCAGAACCATCACACTCAAATCAACTCTCTTTAAAAGCCAGACATCCACCTGCTGCCTCGCTTCTTACTCAACGTATTTCAAACATTTTTATCAACAGCTTCAAATCAGTTACATCAGCCTTTGTTCAATTCACAGCTGAGATCACAGCATTGWGAAACTCAGCTCTGAAGAGTCGTTTACAGCTTTAAATATTGATTACATCATCAAACGTCCATGTTCCAGCTTCAAAATATCACCAGTGTGGTTATAAACACTCGTTTCACAACACTTTTTTTAAAAGTCTGATATTTTCTTAAAGGTGTTTTCGTTATTCTTTCACAGCATAGAGAAAATGTACTTTCACTTTTACTTTGTAGGGACAAAATCCAGAGGAAAACCCATTAAATCAGCCTGAAGCTTTACTGAAACATAGAAGTGTGGTTTGACTGTCCATGTTAGGTTCTATTCTAAGACAAAATGACGAGTGCTTCGAAGCGTCTCATGATAAATACAGACTGAACTGATGGTTATCTGCTCTGAGGTAAGGAAGTGGTACATGTGTCACAAATGTTTGCTGATATGTTTGAGCGAGAGAAAAAAAGTCCTGTCTGCATAATAAGTTCCCACTTGACAAACCGGTTTAACTTCTTCTCAGTGGAAACATGTTGTGGTTGTCTCTGATCTGTCAGACAAAAACACTTCAGACATTTTTCTTTTTATTGATGTTTCAAATCTTTACAAGCTTCAAAGTCGGCGCAAATGATTTACAGTTGCAGTAAAAAGTTTACATCCACTCACTGTGAGAATGGATGTCACTACTTGTTGCCTTTTATTGATTTATTTGAAGCAGTGAATCTTTACCATCTAAGTCTTGTAGTAAGTGGTGCTGAAGGTTTTAGAAATGTCTAATAACTTTTGATTGAAGAGCAGGATCGACTGCAGCTGGTAGTTTCACTTTGCCAACATATAATGAGTCATCAGATCAACCAAAACTTGTCTGGCTTCCTTAGATGAAAGCAATTAGGTGTTCAATCACAGCGGACTGAGACGGTGCCCACCAAGAAACAACTTCCTGCTCCTTCAAAACACAACTGAAATTTGCAGCTGCTCACCTGGAGGTCTACGATAATATTTAGGGATGCACGATATATCGTCACTTATATCGGTATCGGTCTGAAAACTGGGCCGATATTAACATCCGATATTGATTTCCCACTTTTTAGCTTTAGTTTCTGTTTTGAGAGGGGAGATGGTTGGTTGAGTGTCATGTTTGATCACGATAATGATAATGATGCTGTGCAGCCAGGAATAACTGAAGTAGAGCCATATCAGAGGTCTGGTCGTTTATTTTCAGTATCAAAAAAAGACCAAAGTGTGTTTGTGTGCATATGTATAATAGGGTTGGGCATAATCRTATCRTGTGCGATTAATCGTCAGAAAAACATTAATYGATTATTTTTGGGCACTTGATGATWAATATGATTWATGCCACCAGTCCGCTCAATGCTCCTCTCTGCGTCCAATGTGTCGAACATTAAAACAACAAAAAAGTTCAGTAATTTATTTATCATAACTCCAGTTTTTCTTGGTCTGTCAACATCATTAAAAATTTGAAGTATAGCCTGAAGTCTGTAATTTTGAGAAAATTTGGAACAGATCTTTGCAAAGAGCAAATCTTTCCCACTAAATTGGTCATGTGACCAGGACATGAGGGTGTCCAGGGACTCCAGGGCATTAATTGCCAAATTAATCGTTATCGGCTAAATACCACAATTAATCGTGATTAATTATTTTGCCAATATTGCCCAACCCTAATGTATAATATAATTTGTGTTTGTGTAATATCAGTAAATATTGGTTATCTGCCATAACAGCAAWAATTATATCGGATATTGATATTGGCTAAAATTTTCATATCGGTGCATCCCTAATAATATTGTTTGGAGACCATTTTGAACTAACGACGACGACGACGTCAACAACAACAACAACAACAACAATAATAATAATAGAATGACTTACAGAAATGTGTTAAATTTACATAACAAAATATTTAGCTCTTTCAGGACATTTCAGCTATGACTTTTGGTACTTCGGCAATTTATAAAATTTTTGTCATTTAACTTATTCTGCCTTTTTTTCCTCATTGAAAATGAATGGAGCAGTCTTCAACATCCATAAAACYCTTAAAAAAATATGTACTTTTTACCTTTTGTTCTAGCTCTGCTTTATGAACTACTTTCAGCTTTCTTTGGCTGATTTTAGCACGTCTCTGCTTCTGTTTAGCTATCATTGTGACCTTTTCAGCTATTTCAACTTTTTGTCCTTACTCCAGCTTCTGTCATTTGAAGCTTTTTATGCATCTTTTTAATAACTGCAGGTGTTTTCTGTGTTTTAGCTACTTTTTAACTAATTTGGACTCTTTCAGCTAATTTCACCTTTTTAAGAAAATTTGAGCTTCTTACTGCTTAATTCAGCAAATATGCGCTTTCTGTTTCTTGGTGCTAATTTCAGCTACTTTTTCTTCACTCATTTTGATGCCAATTTCAGCCTTTTTAGCAAAAACTCTCTCAGCATTAAGCATTCATATTGCATTTCAYAGGAAATGTTAATTCTCTAGTTCTTTGTGTGTCTTCCTCTGGCTTCATAAAATAGCTGAGCCCTCACGCCGCTTACAAAATTTACGCAAAGTTCCACCTGGACAATGATCCTAAACATCAAAACACTTTGACAAAGTAGGCCAACATTTAACTTCTTGAGCTCCACTATCCTGCTCGTTTTACGTTTCTCTGCTCCAACACACCTGATTAGAATGAACAGGTGAATAACAGGCTTATAAAGAAGTTGAAGAGGTAAYGAAGTCACTAAATCAGGTGTTTTGGGGCAGAGAAACAAGTAAAACATGCAGGATGGCGGCAGCCCCCCACCCCCTTGTTTAATCACCCCTCCTGGAGAAAGAAGAGTTCAGCTGTGTGTCATGAAAACAGTCAGGTACTCACTGAGTCTGTTTCTGGAGATGGGCGACAGGGGCAGAATATCGTATCGCACCGTTTGATACTGGATTATCTGGAAAAGAAAAGGAGCAAATGAGACGGAGCGTCAAGGCTCAAAAACAACAGCAGATAAAGGAAACTGAGCAGKGATGAGCCGTGATAACAGAACATGACTTCACCACCTTCAACTTTTATTCTGCTGGGAAATAAATCTTGTTTTATTTTTTTTTAACTGTGCTCGGGATCATCTGAACCAAGTGTTGAGATATTCTAAACCTCCATTTAGAAAATGTTAGAAGAGGGACAGAAGAGGACAGCGTGATGGGATGAAATGAAGAAAGGCAGTTTGTTTCCTGTCCATCCTGCAGCTTCCTGCTCTGCTCCGAACAGGACGACTAAAGCGAGGATCCTTCTGAGTGCCACGTTCGCCCGGAGGAGGTGGGGGGAACTCTGCTGGGCTATTTTTATCCCCCCCAGCTGTCGGACGGTGTCAGCGAAGCGTGGGGCACCAGCAGCAGAAAGGAAGAATCGCAGGGGTGACTTTGACTGAGCTGCTTGGTACCCAGGGGCCTTCCTGCAAYGTGTCCCCCCCGTCCTGCTGCTGCCAGGCAGAGGGAACCTACAGCTGCAGGGAAACCTCACCCACAAACATTTCTGCATCTCTGAGTCCATCTGGACCTCAGACCTGCAAACTCCAAACCTTTAGCTTACAGTTTAAAGCTACAATTACCTTTTTTTTTCTTAAGCTGTGCAACTGGAATAAAAATGTTGAAGAGAATCACGTGAAATGTTGGTAAGCAGAACAACCACAAGAACGCCATTAAATTAAAAAGGATAATAAATTATTGACCAAGTGCTGAAAGCAACACATTTAAACTGACATTGTTAGAAGCGACTGGTCAGGTGAGGTTCTGAGGAAAGGTTATGAGCAAATACCTGATGAAGTTTTTTAAGTTTTTTTAGTTTGGATGAGCTAACAGCTAATCAGGCATTTAAATCATGCTAATGTTATTTTATTAAGATTTACATTTATCAATTCACATTACAGATATTTTCATACAATTAAAGGGTTATTTTCAAGAGCAACTAGCAGCAGCAGCTAGCTGTAACAATGTCCTGAAGGAAAATTTTCATATTTCTGCGGCATTTCTTTGTACTGTTAGTTTATCAATCCAGTCAAAATTAAACTTTATTTCTTTATTTCTCCAAAGGCCTCCAGTAGCCATGTTTCATCCTATTGTAATGCTAATTTTGAGGAAACCTTTAAAATGTTGCAAAAAAAATAAAAATAAAAAATAAAATAAAGAACACAAATCAGGCCAACCATTCACACTCTCACTCACACCTTGGGATAATTTAGAGTCGCCAATTAACCAAACATATTTTTTGTTCTGTGGGAGGAAACTGGAGAACCTGGAGAAAACCCACGCGTGCACAGCTGGAACATGCAAACCCCAACCAGAGCAACACTCGGCTGGGATGCAATCCTGCAACCTTCTTGCTGAGAGACAACTCTACTAACTGTTTATACCCATTTACAACAGGTAAGATAGTCGTAGTTTATAACCACTCCACATAGCTCATTTCTAGCTGAGAGRCTCTTCAGGTGCATCATGATTCAGTTACAATTCAGAGGCTGCAGTTATAAAACAACTGTTAATGCCAATTATTTATGTTTGTTTATCAACCTATTTTACATAAATAAGCACATATTTTGCACCTAATAAAAATGCACAATAACAAAGTAAAAAACCATAATTCACAGGCTGCTGATCAATGGTTAGCATAGATGCTAAATTCACACTGAAGATGCCTTTAAAGAGCTAACAGGATTAGCATTAGTAAAACTTTACACAAATCAAAGCATTTAAAGTGCTTATTGAGGACAGTCATATTCTGATAATACCAATTATTTAAAGACATGTATTTTTCAAGGTTTAGTGAAGAGAAGATTTTTAAAAAACGGTGAAACAAAACACAGCTTCAGTTCAACATGTTTCAATTTCAGGACACTACGGTAACTCTACCGGGACCACGACAGTGGCAGCACAGATGAACGTCAACAAAATCCATTTTTGACATTTAAAAATCGATTCAGCATCTACTGAAGCGCAGCTAAATATACCTCCCACCCCTGTATGTTTCCAAATATCTCCACTATCACTTCAAAGTAAAATACGTCAACACTAAAAACAATTMATGTTTGCATTAAATATTTTAACAACTGAGAAGCAGAGTATCTCAGAAATAATCTCAATTATCACCATATTTTGTCCTATTTACAATAAATTAATCCTCTCAGATCCATCTTATATGTTTAAAGTTTGCGCTGATTGTTTCTGCCTGGATGCAAACTTAATATTGTGTGCTGCCAAACAAACATTAAATAATCACGTCCGAAAAGATTAGCTGAACAATTATTTCATCATTTGTTGACAGTAGTCAGTGTGCATGGGATTAAGATCAGCTTCATAATCCAATAAATCGTTTAGTTTTAATTTAGTTTTCTTAGGATAAAAGTATTTTGATAATACACCAGGCACCTTAAAGGTCGATCACCTGTGTTAGAAAAAAAACACAGTGTTGACGCTCGCTGTGTTGTGGTGGATGGCAGGTTGTAAACAACGGAGCTAAACGGTGATTGAGGACAGAAACAGGCGGGGAGAACAGTGCCCTCTCTGTGCAGACATAATCCCTCTAACTTCAGCCACAGCGTGGACTCGACTCACTCTCAGGGCTTGTTGACAACCTGCGAGTGTTACCAGCACACAATAAGTTAGTAACGCAGGGAGCACCTGGGGTTGTTAGTTTCATAAACACAGAACTTTTCTCAGAGTATTATAACATAGGTGGGCTCTGACACATTAAATGTTATGGTTATGGTGCAGGTATTTGTAACAGGTTGGCTGCAACTTTTAAGACTGAGGGTTTGAACTTTGTGCTGCAGCTGGATGAAAACACACAACAATGTGACTATCTTAACAAACGTTCATCTCAGCAGCATGACTGTTATGGCTTTTTTTCCCCAATATGTTGCAATAATGCATTAAGTTTGGGCAAAATTGTATCGTGAGTCATCAATTAATTAGGCACTTTTGCAATTAGTGCCACGTGATGGCGTATTTTTGTGTGCGATGCACTCTCACTATCAAACAGGTGTGTGTTCTGGAAGTGGCACGGAGCTAACGCTATCCCCAACACTTGCTTGATCACCAGCAAACACCAGCATAAAGTGGATGGAGAACGAGGAAAGCCAGATGACACGGACAGAGKCTACAACAAACTTTCCTCCAGCTGAGAATCCACAACGCACTCTGTCATTGTGTTGCACACGAACAGCGAAGTGACCGCAAGTGCTGGAAGGAAATAATGCAGGGCTGTCGCTGTTAAAAATGAAGAAGTTAGTTTGATCATTTGTAAGTATAATTACAAAACACAGGGTAACTCATTTAGAGACAAAAGCATGCAAATGCATTGGTCATCTATTATTTGTTATCATCTAAATGCCACAATTAATGGTGCTTCCCCCCAATATCACCCAACATTTGAATTTATAGTGTCTGTGACAAAGTTGAGAATCATTCTGGAGAACAGGACCCCTCTGTGGGTCATAAATCATCATGTGGGGGTCCTCAGATGATTTCCAGACACSAATTTAAACACAAATAAATTGCTAATGGAATATTCTCACCATGATTATGGTAAAAAAATAACTTTTAAAAATCATAAATGAATGAAATTCATATAATGGCTATTGTGTTTGTTATCATTATGCCCATGTTTACCAGAGTTACTAGCWAAGTAACATCAGTGGGGTTATAAGTCTCTGCAACTGTTATTTTGTGGGCCGGAAGCTGAAAAGTTTGAAACCACTGGTGTAGAATATCACTGGTTAGTCGTGACAATAAAAAAATATACTATTTATTGTTTAACATGTTGACAATGGCAGCCAAGCTAGACTTTTTGTTTTCTCCAGAATATAAAGACTGCACACTTCCTGCACTTTTGTCCCTGACACATCTGAATAATGTCAACCACAACAACACTGTTCTGCACACAAACCAACCTACTTTTTTATGAGATTAATAAACTCAGACAAAAATCGGCCTAAGTAATCGGCTGACAAGCTGTTGTGTTAAAATAAAGAAAAATACTTTCTGGTCCAAATATGCTGCTGAATTCACACTACAGCGTTGCCGCACATGAGATAAATAAATATGGAGGGAGGGGGACAAGGAAGAAGTGGTGCAAAAATCCATATAAGAGCCCAGCTGTGCACACATGGCCTCTCACAGGTAGCACTAAAAGGAGCAGAGATCATGTCAAAAGGTCTTCTCACCGTCCGCAGGTGCTTCCTGAGAATGTACATGAGGAAGTTCCATATTCTGGACGTAAAGTTGAGAAAGGTGCGGATGCCCAACAGACACTGGCGGGTCTTCAGCATGTTGATGAGCACCCGGAGACCCTCCTCCCACACAACAAGTTCAGTTCTCAGCTGAGAGCAGGCAGCAGAGCAGAGCTTCTCCTGGACAGCCCAAATCCCGTCTTTTCAGTTACACAGCCGCCAAAAAAATAACTAKCAATTCCAACAGTCAGGAGGCCGAGCTGTGCAAGCTCGTGGCGCTGTTAGCAWAACATGAAAGTTTTGTGACGAACGCCGACGAACGTATGTCAAAATCAAAGAGAAACCTTGTGTAGGTGCGACGTCTGCTGCTGTTTGGATCTCAACGCGCAGCTCTTTTAGCCGATAGCCGCGAAGCTACCGCTAGCTCGACAGGCAGGGTGACCACCTTGAACTCGGGACAGAAATACCCCCACCAGAAAAGCCGCGCGGAGGTTCGCTGACAGGCACCGGCTCAACGTCCCGTCGGCCCGCGACGCTTCCCGTGGCGAGCCGCKTCCGCAAGAAGTTCCCCGAAAGTCCAAGCGGACCGGCTAAAATCGGGTTTGTAGTCCAGTGGAAGTCCGGAATGAAACCGTGCGAGCCGCCATCGCCGCCTTTGCCGTCACTTCCGCGAGACGACGACGAGCAATGCGGTTGCGCGCGCGGCACGTCCACGTGGAAAGGAAAAAAAAAGAAAAAAGACGAGAGCGAGCGAGACGCACGTGACGTAGGAGTAATTTAGACTGCCATATAACAGGTCCTGCTTCAATGTTTAACAGYTCACATTCAGAGACTCACTTTGTAAGAATCTGTTCTGATAAAAGTGCTTTAATTGGCGTCAACTGACCTGATTATATCACCGAGATTTAAAGCTATAAAATAATAAAACATGAAAAACAGACACAGGTTCAGTGGCCCGTTTTATGACAGAACCAAATCTGCTTACATGCAACTTTATGAGGGTTGACTTTTGTTTTTACACAAATTCCTTAAATTGTTAAACACATTTGATTATAAATTAAATATTTGCATTCTAATTAGCAGATTAGCATTTACTTTGAAAACAGTTATCAGACTAATTAGCTTCCACTAAATTAGGTTTTGCCAACTTTAACAGCTAAGAAGCTAACAAACAGGAGTACGTATGTCAGTCTATTGTTTTTATTTTTTGTTGTTTCTATTGTTCAACTCCAAGTCTTTGAATTAGCAATTAGCTGATAATGTTAGCTTTAGCTGTCAACTTTACTTGTCTAGCATTCTGCTAATTTTTTCATGTGGGCACAGCTAACCAAAACATTACCTTGGCTAACTCATAATCCATAAACTAAAAACATAGCTTCGCTAATGCAAAACAAGTAAAAATTAGCTGAAGACATATATGTCATGCAGTAATTGAATGATGATGGCATAAGCAAATATGTGTTTTAGCATGTTTAATATTAAACATCAAGATCATCATCAGGATCCTCCTGGTCATAGTCATCGTTGGCGTCCGGCTCGTACAGAATCCGTCCCGAACCCGGTCCTGAGTGCAGCAGAGATTTTTTCCTGTAAAATGAAAAACAGTGTTTTCRTGTTGTTTCATATGAATATACGGAGTGAAAAGGAATGCGATGGTGATGAAAAAGTTATTAACTTCTCCTTGCTGAAAACAAACGGCAGCGTGAGTTTCTTCTTGGCCTCCAGCTCAGAATCAGACAACCGCAGGTTGAAGGTCAGGTCAGCGGTTGGGTCCACCTGTTGAAACACAAATAGGACTCATTTCTGTCCTGTCATGTCTTCTGTCTGTCCTCTGTTCAGGCCCTGTCTACTTCACTATAGTTCATTTCTTTTCTGTATTTATTTAAAAAATATATAACTTTTTTATCCAATGGAATTAAAACTAATAGAAACTCGAACTTGCCACTAGGTGGCGATATTGATGACACTTATCAAATATTATTGCTAAAGGCTCTTCCAAATAATTGTCCATCATGTTGTTTGTTTGGCACTGTTACAATTTCCTCTCAAATATTAACCATTTCACTGCACAGCTAAAGTTTAATTAAACAGGATCAGGATAAAAGGAGACAAATTTAGAAATATTTAAAAATGTCTTCATTGTAATTATGTTTTTTAGTACAAAGTGATATTAAACTTTACCAAAATAGAATGCTGTTTCATCATTTCTCCTAAACTCTGTATGTTAATCCACACAGATCCACATCTAAACCTGACTTTTTAAATCTTAACTTTTCCTTAATAAATGGGMGGAGCAAAGAGCAGAAAAAAAATGTTTTTAACAATATCCAGAGTATGATAGACAAGGTTTTAGTTAAATGTGTTGAACTGCACCTGCTCTTCCTCTGCGTCGTTTAAACTCTGTTCAGGAATATTGCGTTTGCTGTGAACGGTGACAGTGAAATCCTCATTGATGCTGAATATCTCCTCCTAAAATAATAATAATAAAAAAKAATTAGTGTCATAAAATATTTCAACAAAGTAGAAGCACAAGCATGTAACCCCCTGGTACAAACAAAAGCAGCTCCACCAGCACGTTACGTACATCTTGCATGACTTTCCCAGATTTTGAGCGTTTGGTGATATTTGCCACGGCTTCGTCTCTTTTGACTCCAGGTGAGACGGTGACGAGTGAAGTAGCCAAGTGGCAGACACTTCCCACGGTGCCCCTTTGATGCATATCTGCATGGAGCAGAACGATAACAGCTCTCACAGCTCCCCCTATTGAAAAACACAAAAGAAACAAACCCATCAGCTGAAGAAGAGCCACCTGCACTCTCCACTGACAATAAATAAATGAGATTTTGTTAAATAAATGTTTCACCTTTTCTGAGCTGCTGAAGTGTTTTGCAGACAGCAGGTGGACTCACATGCCTCAGGATCCAGGACAGAGAGTCAATGATTAGTGTCGCAGGTTTGGGGTGCGGCGWTTGTTTGACCAGATCTGTAAGGCCCTCGGAACTGAACTGGTGGACCATGAATGCTGGGTGCTCAGTCCACCCGAGGGGGTCTGTGTAAGCATTGTGAAAGTGTAGCCTGAAAATAGGAAAAATTAATTAATTCATTTTAGAATATACTTGTATAAAACTGATCTGTGACAAATCTCAGGGGGCCTCAAAGAATATAAATAACGGCTTGGCTTTATAATGATAAAAATAACTGATTGTGAGTGTTGTGCATGTTTTTGGAAAGGTTGAACCAAATCATTATGATTTTTTATGGAAAATAATTGTCACATTAAAACTTTTAAGATATGAACCACCTGATTTAACATATTAAACTTATTTTCAAAGGGTTTGTATTAAAAAAGCCAGRAAAAAACATTTGCACTGTATATACTGGTTAGTATTACTTTGAAAAGATGTGCACAAAATAAATCAGTTATTTAATGGTTTAGCAGTGCAAATATCACAAGGAGCAGCAATAAATCTGGAGTTTTACGAGAGCCATGCATTCTCAYTTTGCATGTCAATAATATATTTTACCAATCCTATGAACTCTGATCTTGATGCCTGCACTCTGTTTAAATGCTAGCATCTGAGATGCAAAAGTACACAAAGTTTTGAGCCTTGTAACAGATCAGAAAGAGATGAGACAAAATGTGGGTTCAATGCAAATGATAAGCTTACTGCTGTATTCAGCAGGAAGACTAAAACTATGTTTCTAATATGGTGCAGCTCTGTTAGAAACAAAAAAATTAACTGTTTAATATTTAGCTTTATTTACCTCTGAGTGTCTGATGTTTTCAGTCCATCCTTCAACTCTTCTTCACTCACATCAAAGCCAAGAACGTGTACAACCTCTGTCCTAATGTCACAACAAATAAAAAGGGAGAATTTATGTTTCTAAATGACTATTATACTAGTAGATAWATCCCTTAAATATAACAATCTTATTAAAACAGTACCTGTTTAAGGCAGCATTGATGAAGCTCTTCAGAAGATGTCTCCCAGAATAATTGCAAGAATCTATCAAAGCACATTAAACGACTTTTGTCATCTTTAAACATCAGAGGTTACAGGCATGTTAGTGTTACAAGTTTCTAACATTCAAGAAATGTACCTTTTATTACAAGAAAGCCTCCAGTCTCAATGCCCTGCAGTAGTTCAGACAACATTTTAGCGTTAGCCAGTTAGCATGCCTCTAAATTACCACCCATTTACACAACAAAAACTACAAGTAAAAATAATTTTGGCTAGTTTAAACGCAATACAGCTTTGAAAGTTGCTCAAATATCAGTTTCAAATATTAAAAAGTAGCATTTGCGTTATCAATAATCAGCTAGCTTTGTGAAGTAGCATGTTTGTATTTTTCCACATTCAGAAGACGTGACAGCCCGTACTTYCTGTAATTTGTGGGAAATGAAGTTCTGTTGCATCGTACGAGCATAGGTAAGTGTCCCCCAAAAACTACGCTACCCAGAATGCACCACAACCATCTCTTCGYAGCAGCTTCGACGGGTTTGGGTGCTAGCACTGCTAGGTTGTATCAGCGCTGCTGACTGATCCRACCCACTCGAAGGGTTTCAGCCAATCGGATAACTGGGATTCACCCCAACAACCAATCAGAGGAGGATATCCCTCCCGCTGCGTCCTTTCKGGTGATCCAATTTMCCCCCCCCCCCCGCCCCCAAGAGGTTGCTGCCGCGCGGAATAAAGCCCAAAGTCTAGTGGATTTTTATGCCCGCAGAGAAGAATTGATGAACTTCACCTGAGTTCCCAATATGGATTTATGTTCAGCGTTTGCGCTACTTTGAAGAGATTTTACTTTTTTAAGATGYATTTTGTCGTGTCGAGACCGAAGAACGGGGAGCTCAAGTGGACCACGGTGATCTACAGAGGAATTACTATTTTTGACCAACAGTAGCTTGTTTCTGCTCCGTTACGTTAGCCGTTGTTACGTATCCACAACGKTGGGACATAACACAGCTCCAAACCGAAGTCAGGCGTCTTCAACGGGAGTTTCTTCGATCCTCCGCGCCCTCGGCTTTCCAGTCCTAAAGTTACCCGACATAAGGTGGCAGCCACGCCGGGGAAAAGCCTCCGAGCGACGGCCGCTGYTCTCCGGCTAGCGCAAAAGCGGCTTCTCCTTTTTGGATCGTGGCCTTGTCTATGAGGCGACAATGCTCGACATAATGTCTGATCACCAAGGTATCGTCACAAATCAGTCACTTGAACATTGCAATGCTGTTGTTTTTGTTGTAAAAGTAAAACACCGTCGCTAKATTGGGCTTTCACGCTATTGTGACTAATGCTATCTGTGGTTGCGTAGGCTCACTGTAATATCTGCTTGGCTTGCTCCAGATTAACTCACTACTTGTTGCTAAACTGCCTCCAAAATAAGCTGCAGCTCGTCGAACTACACATCATTTTGGTACGATTGCARTTGGATAACTTTGTGTTATCCGTCATGTGCAGTCCGCGCCGAAGCGCCAAGCTAACGCTAAATGCTAACTTGCTAGCCACTCCTCCTTTTCACTACCTCACCGGGAGAAAAAAATACTCCTTAAATTTACAATATAAAACGAAAAACAAGTCTCATGTGTGTCACAACGAAACATTTTTTTTATTCACTGGTTCGAACTTCGAGGCTGACAAGCACGACACGCCCTGCCAAACACATTAGCGACACCGTGCTAACGAGCCGAGCTGCCTCCAACTTGAGCCTCCCTCTTCCATTTCATGAGATGTGATCGACCTCCAGCACAACAYGATGCTCATAAGAATCGATTATTCTGCGCGGTAATTAATATGAGCATCGCTAACGAGCTTGTAGCCGATATTTATGATTCCAGCTAATAAACCCGTTGTTAGCATTGTCTTAAACTAGCTTATTTAGCACACTTGCACAAAATGTTTTAAGGTTCGCAAATGGTGAATAACATGGCTGGATGTGGTTGCTAGAGTGCTTTTATAATTGGTGTTACTGTGTCTTAACCTGCTATTTCCATTAATAAACTCAGTTAGATATTGCTAACCAAATGTGGCTTCTAAATAATCTCAACATGCTTGTTAATAATCCCCATTGAGATAATGGGCTAGCTAGCTAGGCGATGCTAACACCCTCCAGGTAACTGTGTTTACAAACAACACAATAAATCAGAATGACCACTACTTTGTGTCTAAATCTACCTCTGTTTTTTTCTGTTTCTCTTCCCCAGATTCGATTTTGACGTGTAAAACAGAACCTCTGGTAAGTACTTCCTTTTGTGTCGACAAGTTTATCCATCTTATTTACTTTGTTTTTCTAACTGAGACATGTGTGTGTTCTTTAGCCCCCAGAGAGGAGAAAGAGGACTGTTGAGGACTTCAATAAGTTCTGCAGCTTCGTTCTGGCTTATGCTGGTTACATCCCCAACCCTAAAGAGGTGAGAAGCTCCCATTGTCACCAAGATATAGAAATAGCATCACTGAGTAACGAGCAGGCTGGGAAAGGAATATTCAGAGTTCAAAACAAGCTTTAATGTCACTTGTTGACTGAAGCTCTTTATAATTGGTAAAAGTATAAAGATGGACTCTAATTGGTTCTTTGTTGCCCTGAAGGAAAGTTCCTGGTCTCCCACTTCGTCCAGCTCTGCACACAGCTCAGGTCTGTCTGTAGATGGAGGCGGCGGAGGCAGCAGCTCCATGGCTAACACCTGGGCAGACGGCGGSTCCGACATTCACACCATCCACACGTTCGTTCGCAAGGCTCGRGCCAACAAGGGCAAGAGCGTTCACCGCGCGCACTCCGACAGCACCCTGCTGGACAAGATGCGCCTCAAAGACTCGCTCTACGCGAGCCAGGCCGGCGTSAAAGCCGAGCGCAAGAAGGACAAAAAGCTGAAAAAGCTGTCGCTGGGCTCCGGCATGACGGCGCAGGACAGCGGCAGCAGCGAGGGCGAGAAGAGGGCCCGCATCAAGCGGAGCAAAAACTCCTCCAAACAGCCGAAAGCCAAGAAGCCGAAGAGCTCGGCCCCGCAAAGCGAGACRGACTCCGAGGCGAGGAAGCCCGAGGCGCAGGCTGCCAAGGATGAGCTGTCGGCGCACGGGAGCTCCAGCTCGAGCACGCAGTGGAAGCCGCAGCCGGACGAGTCGATTCGGGATGCAGAGATGAGTTCCAGCGAGGGCGAGACGTGGATTGCAGATGAAGACATCATGGTGGAGTCAGGTACAACACAACTTATTTCAGTTTTTACCTACTAACCAAAAAGAAACCCCAACTAGTTGTAATATTAGACATTATTTGAGAAATATTTCCTTCAACTGTGAAACAAAGACTAAAAATACTGTTTCAGTTAACAATTTCACACATTATATTGTCACACAGACGCTGCTATGCTACCTACACCGCAACGCATACCAAATAAATGATGGTGTTACTAGGTGTTCGGTGTAAGGCAGCAAGCTAGTTCTGTCCACCCTGGACTATRTGTGACAATCAGACCTTTTAAATAAAGCCAGAGCRCCTTGACAGAGAAGAGAATGTGGAAATAACTCAGCCTGTGGCACCACAGCTGCTTCATGGAAAGAGAATGTTAGCTTAGCTTAGCTTTTGCATTAGCACCTGAGCTAATATGTATGACAATATAGTGTTGGTGCCCAACCAAATGTTTAAATATTCTGCTATAGCAGTAGTGCTCGGGCTTATATATGTGGTGAAATAACATGAGCACCCGAGCTAATACATATATAGCATTAGATATCAAGCTAATACACGTATAGTGTAAGCACCAAAACTAATACATATATAGTACATATATAGCATGAGCACCCAAGCTAATATAGCGTTAGTGCTCAAGCTAATACACGTATAGTGTAAGCACCAAAACTAAGAGTGAGCGCATAAGCTTATACATAAATGGCGTTAGCGCTTGAGCTAACACATATAGCGTAAGTGCCAAAACCAATATACATATAGTTCATATATAGCGTGAGTGCACGAGCTAATATATTTACACACATATAAAGGTCTGCATAGCTCTGTCTGTGTGTGGACAAAACGGCCCTGCTTCCCTCTTCCAGAAAAGCCTTCATAGCCCACTTAGTGGATATGRTGTCATACCTCTAACACAAGGACGTAAGTTAAAGAATCAACAAATCTCTATTTAGATTTAGTGTTTACAGTTGAAGTAAGTATTTATCAAATGTGAAATGCCACAGCTAGTCGGAATTCCCTTTTTTCTAATCAGCAGTCGGGCTGTCCTCTAACTCCTCCTTATTTAACGCAGGGGACGACTCGTGGGACCTGATCACCTGTTACTGCGGGAAGCCGTTCGCCGGACGACCGATGATCGAGTGCAACCAGTGCGGCATCTGGGTGCACCTGTCCTGCGCCAAGATCAAAAAGTCCAACGTGCCCGACATCTTTTACTGTCAAAAGTGCAGAGACTCGCGGCGGTCCGGACACAAAAAAGACACTTAAAAAGTGCAGAGGACAGAAAGGACGAGGAGTCCCCGCCCACCACCCTTTTCCTGTATTTTTATTATTTTTTCTTTCCTCTCTGATGCCTACAGCCAAAACAGCCTAAATTCTCACCTGGATGGAAACGTGTCTGTGCAGAATTAATTGAGACAATCACATATTTTTTATTTTATTTTATTTTTAATTATCCCTCACATTTTTAGTTTTGACTTCCCTTTTTTTTTTTTTTTTGGCTGCGGTGAAGAACTGGACGTCAGATGACAGCGACGGCTGAGAATCCTTTTATTTTTTACTAATCACTTCCTACAATAACTGGCTTTATTGTTGCGTTGGCCGTTCGTGACGTGTGCATATATAAATATATATGCATTTATATAAATATATAAATATATATAAATATATTTTAAAACTTATCCTCGTATTTATTGAGGGTGCATTTTGACCGGTAAATTCGTAGCATTTTCGTTTTCGAAGGCATTTCATCTCAACTTCATAAACTAAAGCGATACACTGACAAAGGTTTAATTTAGTTTGATGTAAGAGATGAAACGTTTCGCTCCTGCTTTGGGTTTAGAAGATGTCAAAAGGCTTTGATGGGCAGCTCTTTATTTAATTCTGTGTTTTGAAGGTTTTCTGTCAGTTTGCTTCACAGCATTTGGTTGTCAGTGGTGATCACTGAATGTAAAAATGTGTAACGTGGGATTTTGTAGAAAGGTTTTAAAGAAGCAGTATCTTACCTGTTGTAGATGACCTCTGTTTGGGGAAAGCTGTTTTAATTTCGACTGGATTAAAAAGCTATCTACTACGACTGAAGTGGATTATAACTACCGACCATGTAAGGAGTCAAATGACTGTAAACTGGATTAGCTGTTAGCCTGTTAGCTTCTCAACCTGATCTGAGTTTTTACAGCAAGCTCTCTGCAACAGTTAAGATACTGTTTATAACATTTCCATAAAACCCCAGTTCAAACTGTACCTTTTTTTTTTTTAAATTAAATTAATGGAATAAGATGATGCGTTCTGACAGCGAAGGTTCAAATAAATACGTTCTTCATTGTTGCATTTAAAAATGTAAACTGAAATTTATTGGCGGGGTTCGGAAACTATCTGAAACATCTGCTCCGGGCTTCATGACCGAGTGGTTTACGTTCATGATTAATCGTTTATTACCTCGTTATGGATGCTTTTTGTTTTGKTTTGTTTGTTTGTTTATAGTTTTCTGAGTCAGGAGGGTAAACGTCACCATGAGATGTCCGGTTCTAGTGCTTCACGTCGTCGGAAGTGTTTGAGCGGCTGGTAAAAGTTTATGTATTATTTCTTTGTTTTTCTTTCAGAAGCCAGATTAGAGATGTGCCTGCATCAGATTTTTTTTTTCTCACCTGGAGAATAAAAGCTGTAGTGTACAAAAATATTACTTTGACCGCTGCTTAGGTTTCAGATTTTTTTTTTATTACACTATTTTTTATTTTTTTCTGTTCTTGTTGATGGGAGAGTCCTGGCAGTTGCGCTCTGTACGACTTCAATTCTGTGTACATATCCTGTTCTCTGACAGCTGTACATATGTGGAAAGTGAAGAAAGAGAATACCCAAGCAAATTCTATATTTTCTGCAGTCTGTTATTGTTTTCTTTAATTGTAGCTTGAAAAATAAAATGCTTTGGGATCATATAAGTTGTACTTTGGATTATTAGTATTAATGAATCCAACAGAAAATCAAAAATGACTTTTTTTTAATTTAACAAATTTTATTGACATTGGCACACAACAAWCTGTCGTGTTTGTCTTTCACCACTAGAGGGCAGCGGTTCACAAGTATCTCACATGATAGAAAAAAACCACATTTCAGTTTACAGATAAGGTACATGCATGAAATATATATTTGCTGGTATTTATTCTTCCCTGTAGAGGTTTGTCTTTTCCTGCAAAATGAAAATGATAAGAATTAGTTCTAAGGAGAACATATTTTTAAATAAATTGTTTATAATGCACACAAACATGAACAATATGTTCAAACCCCAACCACCCTTGTAAAAAAGATCTGTGAGATTTGCGTGGTTAAATAACAGTAAAATAAATAATTAAAAATGATAATGAGGTGACTATTCTGATAGTAATTTAGATATTAACTGTTTAAAGCATATATA
>NW_013952625.1:381775-383321 GCF_001266775.1 Austrofundulus limnaeus
GTGTAATGCATGTTGAATAATTTGCCAAAAATGTATTCGGTGGATTAGTTAATCTCATTAAAACATGATCTACATTGTGATAAATAAAAACAAGCAGATATTGTGATTTTTTTTTACAATAATTTCATATTATTTACTGATGTAAAACAAGGTTTGTTTATAGTAGAACGCAGCATTTATGTTTTACTTCAATGTCTGATATTGGTGACTAGTTTTAATAAAACACAGCATCATTTGCAATTCACTCATATTTCAGCACATCATACAGTATGAGACATTTAACATGATATCAGTTTAGGCAAAATTGTTTATAATAAATTGGTTAAGCCTCACTGATGGAGATGCTAAAATATATGGAGACGATGGAGAGAAAATTAGGAAAAGAATAGGGAAAAAGTGTCATAGTTTGAACTGTTAATGCTGCATTGAGCAAAATCCATAATCACAATATTAGAAAATATTGTGATTATATTAGAAAATATTGTGATATTAAAAAAAATTCTCTAAATCAGTCGTTTTAATTTTTTAACTCACCTTTCGTTGCCGAAAAGTTGGGATCTTAAAGCGGCTGATGGGATCCAAACGAGCAACTTTCAACCTGTGAGCAGAGCAAAAAATATCTCTAATCATACATTTATTTTTTATTTATCTTTTCCTAATTTAAATGTTTTAATTTTTCACTACAATATCTTCTAAATTATTGGTTATTTTTCAATTTATCTTAACTTTTTCTTTATAAAATTCAGTTTTTCAGACTTGACAGTTAAAAAAGTAGAAATCTGTTGTGAGGATGCACCTGTTTTCATAAGATCTACGGTTGTGCAGGTTCTGGTTCTGATGCTGGTTTTGGACAGGAACGTGTGCCGTCGGAGCAGCAGCAGTCTCTGACTGAGAGGAAAGTGTGTCCCAGTCCCTGCGTACGTCCCCTGCGTCCCCCACAGAGACATCTGATGGATCAGAGTGAGAGAGGAGCTCCTGGTCCAACCAGTCCACCTCCTAAAAAACAGAACACAACTTTTAAACATTCATCATTAATATTTAATTTTCTTTTCTGTCAGGTCTTACCCTTCTTGTTCTGGACCTGTTTGGTAGAACCGCTGCAGATATTTGGTCCATCACCACATGGAGAACCAAGACCAGCATCACACATCTGGAGCAGACCATCTGAGTGGAGTGGAACCAGTCAGTCATCCTTTTCATCACACGGGTCAGAGCCATTTAAAAAATAAAAAATAAAACAGAAGCTCACCTTGAATCTCCCGAGGTTCTCTGAGGATCTCTGCTGCTTCTCGGTCGCCGCTCTGCATCTTSGATCGGAGCAGAGGTGGTATTTGTAGCCACGATTCAAGGGTGGGATTATATATTCTGGCACTATAATGGGACTGTTTGGGCTCAGCCAATTAAATGTGCCGCCTCTCTGGCCAGCTTCGTTTGTTTCAAACCTCTGTAGTTGCTCTGGAGTGATGACAGCATGCCTTAACACACGTACATATATTCACATTACATATCCACACACACACACACACACACACACACACTTAGCAAT
>NW_013952625.1:384073-386672 GCF_001266775.1 Austrofundulus limnaeus
CCCACTTTGTACTCACCTTGATCCAATTTTGTACTCACCTTGATCCCACTTTGTACTCACCTTGATCCAATTTTGTACTCACCTTGATACAATTTTGTACTCACCTTGATCCCACTTTGTACTCACCTTGATCCAATTTTGTACTCACCTTGATACAATTTTGTACTCACCTAGATCCCACTTTGTACTCACCTAGATCCCACTTTGTACTCACCTTGATACAATTTTGTACTCACCTTGATCCCACCTTAATCAGACAGGCCATTTGACTGTAAAAACAAATGTATGTTCAAATTGCACATGCAAGGAAGGTCATTTTTTTTAAATTCAAATTTTTATTGAGGAACATTAAAAGTATGCGTCTCATTTGTTCACAAAAGTTGGTACAGTCTTATACAATCTTCCATTCAGTTTGTTACATTGATCTATATAGCATACCCCTTCAAGTGATTGTCCCGGCTTTGGTTTTAATCGTTCCATTTTTCTTTATTCCTTCTCCATCCCAATTCCACACAGGAGAGTGGGGAGGAAAAAGTTTGAGCAAGTCCGTATAACATCAGAATAACTTTTCCGAACCATAAAACAAATAGTCAAAACCGAACAGAGTAGCCAAGGAACATTGGATGTCACTTCACTTTCATTAGTWTCAGATCTGGTGTTCAAGAAAGTCCGCCACGGGGTCCAACAGCTTTCGAATCTGTCTTGTTCCAGTTTTAATGCAAATGTCAGTTCCTCCATCTTGCAAATGTCTTGGATGGTGTTTACCCAGTCTTCTAGTGTAGGCGTCTTGTCAGTCATCCATTTCCGAGTGATTGCTTTTTTTTTTTTACCAGCACTTAACATTATGTTGAACATGAATGTTTTATAGAATCCCTTCTACACATTTTGGTCCTTTACCCAGGACCCTAGTCTCAATCTGAATCTCTGCACCTCTGAGCTGGTGTTTTGAAGAAGCGTGTAACAGTCTTCCAAGCAAATTCCCTATATACTAGTGATGATGTACATTTCCAACAGTTAWTCAAAATGTCTGTCCAGTCATCGATGTGAATTTGGTGATTCCCTTCTTTATCCSATTTCTCTTTAATATGTAATGTATTCCGTCCTTTCAGGTTTTGTAGCTCATTATACATTTTGGATGTTAATTTATTAAYGGAGGTTGATTGAWATGATTTTAGGAAGATATTTAATATACCAACAAATGTTCTGTCTRGATCAACCTTATTTGATTTTTCTAAAYAGTGCCGGATTKGTAGATAACGAAAAAAATCTCTGTTATCAAGACCATATGTCTGTTTAATGTYTTGAAAGGTTCTCAGGCAACCTTAATGATATAGCTCATTGTATTTTACCAAGCCCTTATCAATCCATTTTTTAAAGGTATTATCTGTTTTATTTGGGATAAAGTCTTGATCGTATGCTATCCATCTGATTGGTAAACAAGTYTCCTTGTTTTCTTTGACTAATTTTGACCAGGTCTCAAGTGCTGTTTCTGAACATGGATTGAGATCTTTAAGGTCTTTTATTAAGTCTRTATTTCCAATTGCTGCTTGCAGAGCGACATCAATATTTAAACGTTAAATTTCCTTCCATTTCGCTGTGTAGGAAGAGTCACACATCTCTACCAGTGGGTTTATTTGTGCTGCTTTCTAATAGCCACTCATGGTTGGGAGTGAAAGGCCTCCTTGACTCTCACTCAGTTGTAAAGTTTTAAATCTAATCCTGGGTTGTTTCCTTTGCCAAATAAATCTCGAAATCAGCTTGTCAATTTCTTGGAACATAGATTTAGGTGGTTCTGCTGGTAGGGTCTGAAAAAAGTATAGCAGTTTTGGCAACATCATCATTTTAATAGCTTCTACTCTTTGCATATACCCAAATAAGGTATCAGGTTCCATCTGGATACGTCATTTTTTATTTTAATCATTAAAGGGTTATAGTTTTCTGAGACAATATTCCTTAAGTCTTTGGGAATGGTCACTCCCAGGTATATAATTGAGTCCATGTCCCAATTTATTTTGAWTMTTTCTTTGTCAATATTATCTGGTGAATAAKTGAATGTCAAGATCTGAGATTTSTGGGAGTTCAGTTTGTAACCTGAAAATTTCCCRTACTCCAACAAAATTTTGTGTAATTCCGGGAGGGATTCCCGAGGTCTYGCCAGATAGATTAATATATCATCTGCGAATAGTGCTAATTTTTGTTCATTATGGTTTATYGTTATGCCGTGTATTTTGGTGTTTTGCCTGATCCATTGTGCTAAAGGTTCAATAAATATGGCAAATAATAATGGGGATATGGAACATCCCTGTCTACACCCCTGTTCAATTTTTATTTCTTCCGAYAGCCYMCMATTGRTCCGAATTTTACCTGTAGGCTTATTGTACAGTTCCTGAATTATC
This sequence comes from Austrofundulus limnaeus, assembly GCF_001266775.1. Taxonomy (NCBI): domain Eukaryota; kingdom Metazoa; phylum Chordata; class Actinopteri; order Cyprinodontiformes; family Rivulidae; genus Austrofundulus; species Austrofundulus limnaeus. Next base: position 386,470 of record NW_013952625.1, read on the forward strand.
TTTATAAATTTGCTGGAGAAGTTGAATTTTGACAAGACTCTGAATAAGAATGACCAGTCCACAGTATCGAATGCTTTCTGTGCGTCTAAGCCCAGTATGATTGCTTGTTTTTCTGTCTTTTTGATCACGTTTAGGGTTCTTCTAATATTGTCTCTTGTTCGTCTGTTCTTTATGAACCCTGTCTGGTCTAAATTTATTATATC
>NW_013952625.1:387290-390892 GCF_001266775.1 Austrofundulus limnaeus
AATTTTTCTTGCTTAGTTTTTTTTAAGAGATGATGATCTACTTTGTTTTTATTTATTTTTTCTAATTCGGCCAACTCTTGTTCTAAATTGTTTAATTTTTCTTACTTAGTTTTTTTTAAAGAGATGATTTTGCAATTATTTTTCCTCTCAAGACAGCTTTACAGGCGTCCCATAGAATTACAGGGGAGACTTCTCCATTGTCATTGTCCTGCATGTATGTTTGAATTTCTTGCCTTAACTCTTCTTTATTTTTTCCCTTGAGTATACTAGAGTTAAGTCTCCATAGAAACGAGTTTTTTGTTTTGTTAACATTTACTTCTACGTGGAGTGGGCAATGATCCGAGAGGTCCATCAGCCCAATATGACATTTTTCTACTCGGTCTAGGTCCTTGTTGTACATAAAAAAATAATCAATTCTTGAATATGAATGATGAGCAGCAGAGTAGAATGTGTAGTCCCTTTTAGCCACACGTCACTTATCCCTAGCTCTTTGATCATCTTTCTGATCTTCTTACCTGTGCTACAATTAACTCTGGGTTGTTTAGAGGCATCTTCTGAAGGATTTAGTCTTACATTAAAGTCTCCACCACAGATCACCATGCCTTGTGATTTAGTTATCATCATATCAAAGATATGTTTATAAAATGTCCATTCTGAACCTGGTGGGGCATACACATTGATAAAGGTAATGTCTTGTCCCTCTAGTCTGCCTGTTACAATATTATATCTACCCTCTTTGTCTTTATATTCATAGCTCATCTCAAATGTGACCCTTTGGGATATTAAACCTTGATCCGATATTAAACCTTGATCCCACTTTTTATTCACCTTGATCCCACATTGTACTCTTCTTGATCCCATTTTGTTCTCGCCTTGATTCCACTTTGTTTTCACTGCGATCCAATTTTGTACTCATCTCAACAGATCACAGTTTTTAGTCAAGTTTTACACACTGTCCTTACTCTTTAAAGGGATCCACGATTAGTTGTAACATTAAAATTTATTTGATAAACATTTATTTTAACTGTAAAATAAAGACTGTAAAATTACTGTAGGCTGTTTAGTTTGTAATGTTTTAAAATATAGTTTAACACGGACGGAGCCATTTTATTTACACGCAAAGCATTCTGGGTAAATGATGGCATCAACTAGGTCATCGGCATGAGGCTACTAGCGAGCTATATCCACCCTGAAGGTTAATCTTGGACAATATCTGAYGATYGACTCTTTTAAATGAAACCAGAGAGCGTTGACAGAGAGGAGAAGGTAGAAATGACTCAGCCTGGAACTGAAAATATGGATGGAGGACAACAGAGCTGCTTCATGGAAGAAGAACCTCAGCTTAGACTGTTAGCTTTCACGGTAGCCCTCACGCTATATTGCCTTATATGTATTAGCTCGGTGCTAGCGCAACAAACAAGCTAAACTGAGGTCCTCCATCCATATTTTCAGTTGCAGACTGAGTCATTTCTGTGTTCCCCTCTCTGTCATGTGGATGGAGGACCTCAGTGATGAGAGGAGAATGTGTAACGCTGGGCTAATATATATATGTGGTGATAGCATCGGGGCTAAAGCTAAAGCTAACAGGCTAAGCTGAGGTTCTTCTTCCATGAAGCAGCTCTGTTGTCCTCCATCTATATTTTCAGTTCCAGGCTGAGTCATTTCTACCTTCTCCTCTCTGTCAACGCTCTCTGGTTTCATTTAAAAGAGTCGATCATCAGATATTGTCCAAGATTAACCTTCAGGGTGGATATAGCTCGCTAGCAGCCTCGCACCGATGACCTACCCACGTCATCATTTACCCAGAATGCTTTGTGTGTAAATAAAATGGCCCCGTCCGTGTAATATATTTTTAAACTTTTAGTTTAAAAATGATAAAAACTGAACATCCTAGAGTATTTTTACAGTATTTATTTTACAGTTAAAGTAAATGTTTATCATATAAAGTCTAATGTTACAACTAATCGGGGATCCCTTTAAGAATCAGGGTTGTAATTAAATCAGGCAACTTAACACTATAAACATCTTGTTTCCTGGAAATAACAATAAGTAACAATGAACCACTGAAGGTTGAAGGTTACTAATCAATAAGTCTTGTAATAAAAAAGCAAAACAAAACCTCCCAGAAACAGACCAGATGGTATCAGGCTGCCGGTGTGTGTGTGGTACTCTGAAAGACCACACACCACCTCCTCCTCTTCCTCCTTTTCTTCGTCCCGCCTGGCTGCTGCCTCTGTCTCCAGACAACAAAACAGAGGGGAGACAGAGTAGCCCGGATGGATGGAGAGATTGTGAAGAGGACGGGCCGGGGGGACCTCCGCTCCGAGGGTCTATGCTCACTCAGACACGTTTTCACTTTTCCTCTTTCTTCCCACCCGGTCCTAATTATTTCTATTTTGGGATGGCCGAGRCTCACCAAACATAGAGCAAGTGCTGATGGATCTGGTGCGGGTATAAATAAACCGTGACAAGCATGTCAGCAGGGGCAGTGGCCCCGATGGGCTGAACTGATTAGCTCCATTATCAGGGGCAGGCCTCATTAGGAGCCAGTGCTTGGGTGTGGGACATGTGCTGCCTTTTAGTACAATGTTTGGACACTGATACCCTGAAAAAGATGCAGTGTTGATCCTGAACAATGCAGACAGGAGAGATTAGTCTGTATTCAGCAAGGTCCAAACATCCATCTCTTTCAMCCTGGATAGGAGTGGGCAATCCTGGTCCTCGAGGGCCACTATCCTGCATGTTTTACTTGTTTTTCTCCTCCAACACAATACTGAATCAGGTGTGTTGGAGCAGAGAAACGTGTGAAAAATGCAGGATAGAGCCCCTGGACAACCAGGGTTGGACACCTGAACTAGAAGACCTCAAGAAAAACTCATGCTGGAGAGACTATACCACCTAACGGAGGTTAGGCTTTTTGTAGTGTTTGTCCATCAGTAAGTGCTTATTGAAAAAGTTACAAATGGATTTTCATGAATTTTCCAGTGCATGTTGGGTTTGTCATGAAGAACTACTCGTTAAAATTTCGGTGGTGGTCTGGCATCATCTGGCACAAACAGGCTGCTTTGTAGTGATGATGTTATACACTGCAAAAACTGTCCATATAGTCCTGCAATCTTAAGTCCAGCCAAAAAGTATTGATGTTGATCTTGTTTCTGACTGATATACTAAGGAAGAGCAGAATGTGTTACATTATTAATCTTGTTAGCCTTATTTCATATTTGTGATCCATCAAATCGAAAAGAAGATTGTCAAATTTGGTCAAAATGACCTAATTACATTTTTAGATTATTAGCTTTAAAAGCTGTATTTTGATACCTGGATCATTCTGATATCATAATTAAATTCATGTACAGTATATGACTTAATTTGTCTTGTTGGTTACAATAATACATAAATATTTGGTCTGAATCCTAATTTTATGTCATTTTAATGAGGAATTTTTGATGTCCTTATAAAGAGGAAACCTCAAATTTTGTTCGAATATTGAGATTTCCCAGCTAAAAAAAACAACAACAACACTTTGCTAGCTCACAGGGAAAATCTTAAAAATTTTAAGGCATTTTTCCTCAATCAGTTTTTTTGTTGCTACTGTTCAAAAT
>NW_013952625.1:392414-394049 GCF_001266775.1 Austrofundulus limnaeus
ACCCAATAAATTTAACTTAATCTTTTTAAACATGTAACTTTTGAGAGGATTCAGACTATAATCTAGTCTTTTAAAACTTATTTTAGATGGCTAATTTGTGCAGTGTACTGTGACAACCAATCAGCATCCAGCAGAACTTTGTTCCACCAATCACAACTCAGCAGCTGCACGCTCTCAATTGCTTATAGGGTCTTGTCCGGGGTGTTCTCTCCGCATGCTTCTAGTTTTGTTCCATATAACAACATAAATTCTCTGTAAAATGAATGCTTTACTTGAAAACTTGTTTATTGTTTTTCCCCCGGGGGTGTTGGTGTTTGTGCAGAACATCGGTCTGTTTGATGGAATCAGGTTTAATTTGTTTGCCATCCTGTTTTCTTGGGAAGTTTAATTCAAACCCCATGAATGTAATTCAGTGACATAAAATTAATTATTGACAAAATTCTTCACCTGTTGGTGAAGTGGCAAATCTTAAAAAGTATATCCCATCTTTCTTTTTGTGTGTGAAATTATTTTAACAAGTTCACTATGTTATCTTTTTAACTCTGAATGTGTGTGTATGTGTGTGTGTGTGAATGTGTGTGTGGGTGCGTGCTTATTAACTTTGCTCACACTCCACCCCAGTCCTGTGTCCTATAAGTATCAGGCTCAGCCAAAAATAGCACCAAACACAGAATCTGTGCAAACACCGAGCATCGTCAGAAAAGAGCTGCACATCAACAACGCTGGATCTTTATTTTTGGTTCCTAACATAGTAAATTGTTCAATAAGATTATATAATAGTGAAAGAAGTTGGTTTAAATGTATAAAGAGGGTAGAATCTGTACTTTTAAAATGTACATTAATTCTTAAAATGTGTTTTTTTTAAGAATGTGTTGAGGATTTTGAAATTGTAAATTTTCTTTTCAGTTTTGTTTTGGTTTGTGTCTAGGAACACATAAATCTAACATGAACCTAAATATAATCAATTAATCAGATGTTTTTGCAGAGTATTTAATTCAACAGAGAATATAACTGTATTTTAATGCTTTGGTTRTTTGTTCATGTAGTGTTTTTAAACKGACTATTTTCCAYGTGGACCAGACTTGTTGATGTTCTGGAGAACTGGTGCCCTCAGGTGGTTGTTGWCCTCACTGACTCTCACAGACACTCCTTGCAGCAGTTCCAGACATCTTTCACATTTTTGTTGTTGTGGGCCATTTTTTTCCCTTTATTAAGGTAACCGAGCTTGAGCACTGTTTTCAAAATAAAAGCAGGATTGTTATTTCATGATTGGCCAGTGCAGTCATTCACAAATATCTCTTTTTTCTTTTTTAGCTATAATTTATTTAATTACGACTGTTAAAATTAAGCTTTTCTACAGACTAAACACTGCAGACACAGCTAAAAAAAAATAAAAATTAGCTCCACTAACTCATAATCTGCTATGGAAAACATGTCAGTGYTAACAGTTAAACAAGGAAAGAGTAGCAGAAAGCTAACATTAACAGCTAATCTCTAACCCTACTACTTCAGTGACATGAATTTTTATAACACTGTGTCTAAKGAATAAAAACACTCCAATATTTATGATAAACACTCTGAAATATTATACATATAAAATAATTTATACCTATAATAATACTACAGCTGCTCAGA
>NW_013952625.1:394991-396708 GCF_001266775.1 Austrofundulus limnaeus
TATTATCAACTTTTTGGTTGTAATTTAACAAATGTTAGCATGTGTTTTTCCCATCTTAGTATTTGATGATTTTAGCTTTAGCATGTGTTTTGCTACTTTGAGACAGCTTGCCTGTTTTTAGCAGCTGTTTACATATTTTAGCTTTAGATTTAGCTACAGTTTTGCTATTTAAGGATTGCGTTTGGTACTTTTTTGCTTTTAGCATCTGCTTCAGCTTTGCAGGCGTTTTTATCAATTCATCAAATTTGGCTACTGTTTAGCTAATTTTAGCTTTAGCATCTGTTTTACCACTTTTAACTGTAAGTTTGCTAACATTAGCTTTTGTTTTGCCAGTTTTATAAACTGCTAATTTGAGCTTCAGCATTAATTTTTGCAAAATTAAACATTTGTTATTCTCTTTTTAATTCCTGTTTTACCTTTTTTCTGTTCTGCTGCTTTTAATTTATTTTTCTGATGAATTTATCCTGTTTTCTGCTTGGTGTTTGGTTTAAAACTATAAACTCATCTCTCCAGTTGTTTCTGTACCTCTCGCTCCTTCTCCTTTCAGCTCCACTCCTTCATATCTCCTCCTCCCTTTTCTCCCTCAGATTCCCAGGAAATTTTTTTGGGAGTGATTCAGGAAGCGTGACGTAATTTTTCTTTTTCTTCAGCTCACCATGTCTGCTCCGGGTGAGTGGTYCCAATCAACATGAACTCTTTAAATCATTGCAAACAATTCAGCCACGTTTTCCAATGACCTCAGTGTGGGGAAACCCGACACATAACAGGACTTTTTCCCGCTTTTATATTTTGAAACGGAAGTGTTCCTCAAAGGGCTGCTGGGCCTCAGTTTAACCTCCTGAACTTGTTTCGTAGCTGTTTGCTCCTGATTTATGTGGGAAAGTTTCCATTGCTCTTGCTGAACGCCGTGTTTCCACTCAACATTATGAATAAAAGCGTGTCCCTTTTGTCCAACACACAGTGAAATTTAAAACCTATTCCTGGGATGCTTGATGGATGATGTTTCTCGTGTTGGTTCAGTAAATTCCTCCCTGCTTGGAAGTTTAGTGTGTTTATTTTATTTTTTCTGTAAGAGGTGAAAGGTTCCACTTTGTGAGCTTGTTTTGTTTTGTTTTTTTCTCATGAGCCAGTTGCAAATCTTGTTTTGTTTCATGAAAATTAGGTGAAAGAACGTAAGGAGCAACACCCAAAACATTAGCAAAACCCATTTGTTTTATTTACTTAGTTAGATTTGACAAAAATCTCATTTCTCATGACCTTTTTTACTGGCTGGCGTGTTAGCGATKAAGACAACTAAAACCAGTTTGGTCAGTTGTGAGTCACGTGAATGTGTTGTAACATTAAATTCTTTCCGATGCCATTAGATGTCAYGAAGAAACGACAACCTGTAGAGTCATGAAAAAAAAAAAACGAAGGTTCACCCTCGTTCAGTTTAATGTTTTATTTATCAGATCATAATAAAATGATTTGATCTTTAACATTTTCTGTAAACGTTAAAATTTAATCTAAAGTGAACAAAACATTCCACCCAGTCATTGTTTGTTCAACAGAACTGAAGCTAAAATGGAAAATCTTAGATTYAGACCATCCTTCACTTGTAATATTTTATGTATGAGTCTCAATATGTCATATTGTTGTGGAGGTTAGGGATGTCCTGATACCACTTTTTCACTTCCGATACGATACCGATATTACAACTTTGAGAATTGTCCAATAG
>NW_013952625.1:396924-408341 GCF_001266775.1 Austrofundulus limnaeus
GCACTACATACTGGATCCAAGCGCTGCTGGATAGAAACACTGGAGCGGAGTCAGTGAACTGCTAATATCGGAGTGCTTACATCAGACATTTTTTATGCAGGCCGATAAAATCCGATACTCGTTTTTTGGCTGATATCGGACCGCTAACCGATATCAATATCGGATCGGGACACCCCTAGTGGAGGTGTTGTGTCCCACTCTTCTTTACAGCATTACTTCAGTTCATTGAAGTTTCCAGAGTATTTTTTCCACAGATCTCTTCAAGTCCCACCAGACTTCAGTCAGGTTACAGTTTGGACTTTGGTTCGTTGCAACACTTTAATTTTCTTTTAAGCTTTTGTAGATTAGCTSCTGTGGTTGAGGTTATAGTTCTGTTTTATGACCCCGCTCACATGGTTGACTTAATRATTATAAGATGTAAAACAAGCCCAGATCATCAGCTCTCCACCACCATGCTTGACTGTTAGGATGTGCTGTGTCTAGTTGTCTTCAATCACTGTGCAGTGCATTATGGGTAAACGTCTCTAMCTGGGTTTCATCTGTTCAAACAACACTGTTCCAGAAGAATCAGACGAATCTGTACAGACCAAACTGGTTCTGCTGTGTTGGTTTTAGAGCAGTGGTGTGGTCTGTTATACGTAGGATTTGCGTGTTACCACTTAAGCACACTGATTTCTGATGCAACAATGCAAAAAATTAGCCGTCTAAAATAAGTTCRAAACTAGATTATATTCTGAATCTTCTTTAAATTAAGCAAAAATAATCTGTCCAGGCTAACAAGGTTATTAATCTAACATATTCTGCTCTTGCTTAGTGTATGAAGAACAGGTGAGCACTTTGTCCTGGAGGTGTTTCAGCAGAGCACTTTAAGTCATCGGCTGACGTTCCTGTCAGTCTTTCCTGCAGACTATCATCCTGTTCTACAGTATAGAAATGTATGCAACTAGTGAATGTACCCCTWCTGCACTATTTTGTAAATATTTCTATATTTATATCTGGTTGACGTCCTCATGTCACGTAACTGCTGCTGCTGTTAACCTGTAATTTCCTGCAAAGGATAAAAAAACTGTTTTATCTAATCTGTATCTACAAAAGAGGATCAGGACTACTACAAAAAAATTCTGACTTTTTTCTCAGAATTCTGACCCCACCCCCCATATATATTTTTTTACTTTGATCTCATAATTCTGAGGAAAAGAATTTCCTCTACCGTATATATCGGCTTCAAAATAAGATCATTTGATTAAATAAGCTCTACTTTAAACCTGGTCGAGATCAGATTAGTTAAAAATGTGCCTTGTTTTTCATGCAACCGAATCGAAGATGAATTCATCCAGTATTACATGAAAATCCAGGTTTAATTCCTTGTGAAACGTTTTTGCAACAGAMCCCTGATCTTTAAAACCCCAGCATCAAGAGGGAGACTGTCTGTTTTTCCCCTCATGGACAGTTACTGTTCTGGACAAAGCGGGGGAGTTGYACTTCAACTATTCAAAGAAAGTTAGGGATATTTGGTTTTTGGCAGAACACACAGTTAAACCTTTTCCAGGTGAACTAAATGACCTCTAAACCTTTGAATGCACAGGTCCAATCCTTCAGTGTTTCGTATTTTATTGCACAATTTACAAGGAGCATAAATGCAAAACTCACCAGAGCTGACCATTGCATTTCCTGGTTTGACTTCTGATCACATTTGAACATCATGAAACCAAGACGACACCAAACAACCGGAACAGAACTTCACCAAAACCCCTTACCACGGCATTAGTGAGTAGTGTGCTTTTTAATCACGTGTAGCTTATTCCTCGAGGGTGAATTTGGTGTTACTACAAAAAAACGTGACTGACACGAGGATGATGAAAGAKAAGCTGTCTGAAAATATTTCCACACAGTTGCCCAATTGTGCCTCAGTAAACCAACACAAGTTGAAATGTTTCAGGCGTTCTTGTCAAACAAGAACAGTCTGGATCACAGCTGGACTGTTGGCAGGTGTTGGGTGTAGTAAACCGGAATAATCCTTGAACCAACACATTTGAATACTCAGATTACCCCTCTTTTATTTTATTAGCTTGGTAACTGTTGTATTAAGCAAAATGGTGAAACTGAAGCCACTTTTTAAACTTTTCCWTCCCCGAATATTTTAATAGTGCAACAAAAACTAACAATAGGCTACATTAATTAGTTAACTAATTTCTAGAATCTGGAACCGTACTKCTCTGCTGAAAACACTGGTCTACAAGGCGAGCACCTCAGTTTTTACCAGTTTGAGTTGTATTCAAATCTGTCCACACGGTTCRTGAGATATTTGTATTTCTAAGATGTTCTGCAATGAGTGGTGCTTGGAGCTTGTGTTGAATCAGTTTCAGCTACCACCTCACCAAATATTGGCTGAACTTATGTAAAACCTACTGAGTTGGAACCGTTTCTGAGTTTTGTACAATGAGGTCACTGTGGCGGCTATCTTGAATTGGGGTTGACTCCTAATCAGTTGGTACCTCCAGCAATTAGTTTTAGTCAAACCTGCTCAGAGGTTCATGAGATGTTTTGCTAAGACAGAAACAAATATAATATTATGGTGGGCGATAATAAACCATGAGTTTGATGTCTGAAGTTTGGTATTTTTGATGTTCAAAGACTTTGAACCCAACATAAGTAGGCTGCTACACTTTAAGCCCTGAATATTCAAATCTAGATGTTTCTATATGAGTAGAAATGACCTGAGCTGTACCGTGTACCTCTGACCAACTCTATGAAAYGTTTCTCTGATAGGAAGGTATGAGGGAGGAGTTTAATTGAAACACGTGRAGGAAGTTGAAGCCAGGAGAGGTTTTCCCAGCCTGTTCTGAGACACGTTCAGAGCTGAGATAAGAAGAAAATTATTTCCAGATGGACGTATTTACAAAAGATAAAACCTGTGAACCTACTGAAAAGCAAATATTCAAGATGTTCCCAAATAAGATAATGCAAGAAACACAACGATTACAAGACTGAAAAAAAAGGTGTATTTATTTACGCTGGAAGTTGCCAGGATTAGTGGTGCTTGGTGTGAACTTTATCTTTTTAGCTCTACATACGTTTCTGTATGCGTTGTTTGTAACAAAACGGTGACGTTTAAGTAAAAAACGTAAGAAGCAAACATTTTTAAAGTAATTAGATGCTTTTACAAACAACTTTTAGTAGAATAGAGGAATAACGTATTAAATCCAACATGTGAGAAAAATCAGAGACGACTAACAAACGGTTCTTTCATTGATTCGTTTCATTCAGTCTTTTAACAGAAAACTGTAGATATTTAATTTTTTGTGCCCAAATTCTGAAAAAGTTGGGCTTTGGGTCAAATGAAAACGGAATGTGATGATTTGCAAATATCCCTTGGGTTCTGTGTTTGCTCTGTGCCTCAGATAATTATTGGTTCTCTGCAGGTAAAACAATCCACACTAAACAGATTTGCTCCATCGCACACAGGTTCACATGTTGTCATCAAGATGACTCTGAATGACCTCATTGTTTGACCCKGGGAACATTTATTTTGTCTTCTTGAACTAAAAACAGGAAGCGGATTCATACTCTTGTTTTTTTTGTGCTTTTGTTGTTTTATTTCTTCTCCTTTTTAGTTGCACTGCCAACTTCTAGTTTGAATATTTTGTTTATTAGCAGAATTCAGTTTATCAATATACTGCAAATTAAAGTTCTGTTCAGGAAGTATTTAAACCTACGGTGGCCCGTAAGGGTCGAAAAACAAAATGCAAAAGCCACAACGAAAGTTATACTAAAATGGATGTTGTARTAAAGCAGAAGTTATGCTAAAGCAGAATTTGAATATAGAATGGAAATATAATATAGAAATTCTACCAGGGAATTCAATAATAAAGTACTCAGACTAATTTAATATTTGAAAGATGATTGTTTGAAAGAATGAATTTTTGTTTTATCTTGTTTTTTTATTTGACCACAGATCCAGTCCACATAAATACCAGTAGGTGGCAGTAATGTTCTACATCGTTATTTGTCAACCGACAGAAATAACGATGTAGCACATTACTGCCACCTACTGGTTTTTATGTGGCAGTAATGTGCTTCATCGTTATATGTGCTTCATCGTTATATGTGCTTCATCGTTATATGTGCTTCATCGTTATATGTGCTACATCGTTATATGTGCTACATCGTTATATGTGCTACATCGTTATATGTGCTACGTCGTTATATGTGCTACGTCGTTATATGTGCTACGTCGTTATATGTGCTACGTCGTTATATGTGCTACGTCGTTATTTGTCAACCGACAGAAATAAACTAAGAAGAAGACCAGAAGTTTTAGCTTAACTTCCGTTGTGTCTTTTGCATTCTGTCGACCCTTGTGGGCCACCGTATAAACCCACTCACACATGGACCAATTCAGTCAAAATCAAAATATAAAATGCTTTGCATAAATTTTTTTAAAGAAAAGTATCTTAAACTTCAGATGTCTAAATAAATGTTTTTTTCTTTAAGGTGAACAAATATCCTTGTATTACTTCAGGTTACCCAGGTGGTTATTCYACGCCCCCTTATCCAGCAGGGGGTTACCCTGATCCCAGTCAAGCACCTCCTCCAGGCTTCAACATGGCCTACAGTCCGGCTCAGCCTGTTATGTATCAACCAGGCCCGATGGGACCCAGTCCAGGTCAGGGGCCGGAGTATGGCGGTCCACCGATGGGGATCTCATCAGCCCCAGCTTCTGTCCCGACTGGGGTCCCACCAGGACTTGAATACCTCACACAGGTAGGTCAGACGAAAAAAGGCACATTTCCTAAATTCTATAACAGTACTGTATAACTCTTTTCACTGAGGACCAGATGAATGGTGTCCTTAAAGGGCCAGTTGTAATTAATGTCACYGTTTCATGTTTAACTTCAACTAAACAGGAAACGTGAYGTTCCTGAGCACTGCTAACAAACCCTAGATGAGCTCTACATGGTGTTTCCTGCATAKAAACAGTTTTAACACGTCCTCCTTTATATGGTGTTCTATTTGTGCCGTCAGCTTGAGCGCGCAGTAACGCTGATTTGAGAGCAGATATCAATATGAACAAACAATAATTTGAACTGTGTGCACTCAAACAACACGCTCACGCAGCTCCCTCCCTGCTTGCTCAACTCTCTTCCTGATTGTGCTCGACTCCTTCCCTCCCTCCTCTCAACCTCCCCTCTACTCGCTCGCAGCTCTGTCTCTGCGCTCGCAACCCAAGTTATATGTAAATGAACCACATCACCAGCCAATCACAGACAGGGTTTTTTCATCCAATCAAAGCACTTACAGCGAATCTACTAAACCAAGAGGCTGAAGTGACAAAATCTTAGATGCAGGCCCATTAAATAAGCAAAAGATAATAATAAGATATATTTTATATATTTTGAAGCCCAGAATATTTAGTTAAGCCTAAAATATGCTTACTGTCATTGTGTATTTTAGGCAATGCATCTCTGTAATCCAGGTAGAAAAAAACATAAGTTTAACTTAACTTTTTAAATTATTATTATTATTATTATTATTATTATTATTATTATTATTATTATTTGTTGTTGTTGTTGTTAGGCTCTTATAGGCAATATTTTTAAATTACATTAAGATGAATTACTGTTGATTTTGATATTATTTGTAGATATTCGAATTAATTTATTAATCCCTCTTCATTGCTGATATTCTGTTGTATCAAGAGTGCTTAATTTGAATATCTACAAATAATATCAAAACCAACAAGTATCCTAATCCTAATGTATTTTATAAATATTTTCTAAAATACACAATGACAGTGACCACATTCTTATGCTTAGCTAAATATGTATTGTTGGGCTACAAAATTTTAACATATTATCTTTTGACAAAAGATAATATGTTTAAATTTAAATATATCACCTTATGCCAAAAGTTAATATAGTTAAACTTATGTTTTTTTTTTCTACCTGGATTACAGTGATGCATTGCCTACAAGATATATAAAATATATCTTATCTTTTACTGATTTAATGGGCCTGCATCTAAGATTTTGTCACTTCAGCCTCTTGGTTTAGTAGATTTGCAATAAGTGCTTTGATTGGATGAAAAAACCCTGTCTGTGATTGGCTGGTGATGTGGTTCATTTACATATAACTTGGGTTGCGAGCGCAGAGACAGAGCTGCGAGCGAGYAGAGGGGAGGTTGAGAGGAGGGAGGGAAGGAGTCRASCACAATCAGGAAGAGAGTTGAGCAAGCAGGGAGGGAGCTGCGTGAGCGTGTTGTTTGAGTGCACACAGTTCAAATGATTGTTTGTTCATATTGATATCTGCTCTCAAATTAGTGTTACTGCGCGCTCAAGCTGACGGCACAAATGGAACGCCATAACTATAAACCCTGAAAAGTACTATGTTTACAGCGGACTACGTGTGAAAAAATAATATAATAGAGATACTATTAAAAGTAAAAGTAGGAGAGTTACTGAGTTGTGGTGAGCAGCTGCTGTCTTGAATTCTGAAATTTCCCATTTTCAGACATGGAATTCCCACTGGAGGGTCCTTTTAGTTTAAGTTTACAACTTGTAAGTGGGATATTTCCCACTTCCCAGTACAACTGGAACACAGCGAAAGTAGCCGGTGAAAATGAAGTGAAATGGAGATAGTGCACGGTGAATTTTGACAACTATCGGCTGTAATTTTCTGGGAAAAAATAATTAACATGCATTATGGGAGATGTAGTTTATGGTCAGTGCTGGCTAAAGACCATATTTCATTTTTGAAGCTCTCACAGACCACATAAAATGTCATGACGGGCCACGTTTGGCCCGCAGGACTTGAGATAGACACGTACTCTCGAAAATATCCAAATAAATCTGCTGTGGTTGTTGTTTTCTGACCTACAACTTATCATTAACAGCATATAATGGTACTTTTTCTTAATTTTTTTCAAAATAAGGTGAAATATTTTCCTTTTTAATAAAAAAACATTTGTTTCATGTTGTTTAAAGCTACTGGCTTTCTTTTTTTGTTGCTGTAAGCATAATAGTGCAGATAAGTTTAAAAAGTGAAGCTTGATAGTTCAGATGGAATCAGTTATGGAAATATGGGTGTTYACTGATTTGCATTGCAAACGTTAAAATACCTTCATGTGTTGAAGCTCTCTGATGACAGGAAGTAAATACGTTGTATGAATAAAGTTGGATTGATCAGAAAATCATGTCTTTTTGTAAATAATTTTTTAGATCGATCAGATCCTGATTCATCAAAAAGTGGAGCTCCTGGAAGGTAAGACCTCTGTCCMGTTCACGGTCCTGAAAAAAGTCTTTATCTGAACGTCACGTTTCAACGCCATTGCTTCTCCTCCCGCCCTCGCCCCCAGCGTTCATCGGTTTCGAGACCAACAACCAGTACGAGATCAAGAACAGCCTGGGCCAGAAGATCTACAAGGCCAAGGAGAAGAACGACTGCTGCACCAGGAACTGCTGCGGCTCTCTGCGCAGCTTCGACATGAAGATCAAGGACAACACGGACCGAGAGGTCATCCGCCTCATCCGGCCRTTCCGCTGCGTCTCCTGCTGGTGTCCCTGCTGCCTGCAAGAGGTCCGTTTCTGCTGGGGGTTTATAATATATCTGTACTTTTACCACGCCAAGTCAAATCTTGTTCTAACTTACAAACTGYAGCACTCGCTCCAGATTTGACTGATTCAATACATGTAATATTTACCTAGGTGAATGTCTGAGTTATTTAACTCCACTCACTGATTAGGCTCTAATGTGAACAGATATGGTTCAAATAACACGAAAACGCCTGATAATTTTTTTTTCCTGCAGGGTGAGGGTTGTTGGTGTARAGTTTTACAACCCTGTGGTGAAAGGTTATGAATGATTAATATCTTACAGGTTGAGGATAGCTTTCTGAACGAGCTCCGTTTTGAGAAATTGAGTGTAAATTTGACCTTATTGATTAACTTATGGAAAAAAATACTCATTCCAAAAGAATTTCAAAGCACGTTAGGTCAGTTGATTGTGTGCGTTCAGGCAGTTTGTTTGCTTTTTCATTTGAAACAAAAACTTAAAAAAAAAACAAACGTTTTTTTCTTTTCATTTATTAAAAAAATTGGATAATAAACCATTAGTCGACTTTCCAATTTATGCAGTAAATTAAAATGGGGGGGAGATAATTACCATTTAATTAATTAATTTTATCTAAGTGGCCTGACGTGTACGTTTTTATCAGCCTTACATACGCTGTGTAGAGTTGTATGTGCATGTCCAAAACGGCACAGAATTCATTTGATCATTTTTACTCACAGAAAAAAATTAAATCCTGAATATGTGAATTAAAAACACAAAAGTGCAGAGAAAAGTCAGAGAAATCGCCGTCCAATTGTGCTGGTAGTCAGTTTGTCACATTGGGACGTAAGCTCTGTTTGAGCAGTCAAATTTTTTTATTCAAAATTTTATTTTGGTTTAATAATAAAAAAATGTAGTTTTTTTTATTTCTTTTTTTTCTTTTTCAAAAGAACAAAGACACTCTTGATGTTCTTTTCCGTTAACAAAAATGTTCTTTGCATTTCGTTGTCGCCAGCTAGAGGTGTGGCGTAGGAAATTCAGTAAAAAATTTTTGTTTGAGTGTATGGACATGGATGAAAATGGAATACATAAATTAAGAAAAAAATAATATCTGTAGTTATTTTTGATGGGACCGTAGAATTTATTAGGCCACTGCGTAGTTACGAGTGCGCTTAGCCAAACCTGACCCTTCCAGGTCACAGATCACACGGGACAAACGCTGCCATTGGGGTTTAACAAATCCAACAAGCTGAAAAAGCAGATTTTTACTTTAAATATATTTATAAAAGATCTCATCTATGGTCTTAAAGGAAAGTTTAAAACAAATCAGTTTAGAGCAAACACATTGGGTCAACCATAATGACCTAAATCCACTGGTTGAATTTGTTCAATTCCAAAAGTGTTTCCATAGAAAACTCAACGTTTATCTAAAAAAAAAAGAAAAAAAAAACACGCCAGAGCTTGCTATGCTTTGCTCATTTATAACTATTTGTAACAACGAAATGAGGCCAAGATCAAAGTAAATTGCTGCCATTTTAAGAAACAACAAATTTTCGTTACGATTCATGACGAGTTTTCTTTACATGAATGTTTACCATGATTCTGGTGTTACTGTGGCTTTAGTGCACTTGATGCAACCAGGGGACACTTCAGCAGGAGTAGCTTCATATTTCTGCAGGAGTAACCATGTAATGTGAAACCGATGTAAAGATTGATAAAGTAGAYGACAGAGCTCCACTTTAGTCTTGACTCAACTCAGATCTATCATTAGATCATCAGTCCTGTCAGCCYGTTCAAAATGAGCTGGTTCTAACTAGAACTAACCAATAAAGTGGTATTAGTTGGCCATAACCTTTCTAAACAGCTAAACTATTCCTTTATGTGAATTTGTTGTTTTGCTCTGACAGCAGTTTGATTTGAGCATGAAAGACCCCCTTTGTTCCCCCAAATGATCTCCTGTCCCCTCACTGAGTCTTCTGTTTGTCCTTCCCCCTGAATCTGCGCTCCGCACGTTCCCACCGACCGAAACACTCAGAGTTCTGTTCACGACTCATTTAGGAGCCATGTGAGCTTCGTTACCTTCGTTACGCAGGACGGCAGGAATGATAACCGGCGCTCCAATCGCTCCATTGTTTAACCCAACAAACCGTGTGACCTCGCCAAGTCTTATTTGTAGCGGTCTGTTTGACTTTCTCCTCTGCTTGTTTAATTCCAACATGTCAACAATAGCTGGAGGTCCAGGCTCCACCGGGCACCACCGTCGGGTACGTCAAGCAGGACTGGCACCCCTGCCTGCCCAAGTTTTCCATCCAGGGCCCCAACAAGGAGACTCTGATGAGACTGGAAGGGCCCTGCTTCGCCTGCAACTGCTGCGGGGACGTCAACTTTGAGGTAAAAACCCAGATCTGTAACGAGWTAACGCTCTTTAAAGGGTCTGTGACATCAAATTTTTGTAATAAACATGAATGCGTTTTTGGAAAGATAACATTGATAACATACTGCAAAACAAATTTCACACCATTGAGATGAATGGTTGTTGAGATATTTGCATGTGAAGAAACAGGAAGTGATGTCACAGGGGAATGTCTGCATGTGAACAGAGCATTGTTACAACAGCTGATAACAGATTGTAGAGAAGAATCGGATGTTTCTTTAGATTATTTTTAGTCACTATCAAAGAGAGACGAAGGTGAGTTAAAATTTAAATAATTTTGTTATATTAAGCACAAACCAGCGAGTTTATTTTATTAAAGAGTTCCCCTTTGATGTCACTTCCTGTTTCACTTTGGCTGAGCCAAATTCGAAAGAATATAATGCCAGTTATGGGACAAAATGGGTAAAATAATCTGTACAATGYCAGTTAAGTATAAAGATGTTTTCTTTGAGTTTGTTTTTGAAGAATAGGCATGTCACAGGCACTTTAATTTAAAGAAAGCACTTTGTGTGGCTCTTCTCTCAGACCTCTGCAGCCAGGCTTCATCCAGTCGAGGATGAACACCAAATTCAATTTCTGCTAATAGCATGTCTCAGGTTACATGTGGTTTACAGACTGATAGCTTGGTTATTAATGTAGCTCTGCACATTAGCGGAAACACTTTTACTGCCTCACTCTGACTTTTTTTTTTTTTTTTAACTCCAGTCAGGGCTTAGACGATGTATCGCAATAACATGAGATCATATCTGTCTGGAAGATCACAAAGGGTTAGTTTTAAAAATGAGCTCTCTGAGATAAATACTGTGGGCTATGGGGTCCCACAAGGGTCTGTGCTTGGCCCCATGCAATTCTCTCTCTACTGCCTCTTGGTCTTCTTTTGCGTCATTTTAATGTGGCCTTTCATTGTTATACTGATGACTTGCAATTGTATATGTCTTTTTCACTTGGAACCTGCACCGATCTATCTAACCTTACAACCTGCTTAACTAAAACAAGGAAATAYGATTATATTACTCCGGTGCTGTCATCTCTCCACTGGCTGCCTTGCCATGTTCGTGCAGATTTCAAAGTGCTTCTTCTCACCTATAAAGCCTTACATGGCC
Organism: Austrofundulus limnaeus; assembly: GCF_001266775.1. Classification (NCBI taxonomy): domain Eukaryota; kingdom Metazoa; phylum Chordata; class Actinopteri; order Cyprinodontiformes; family Rivulidae; genus Austrofundulus; species Austrofundulus limnaeus. The sequence continues at coordinate 408,009 of NW_013952625.1, forward strand.
TAGCACCCCCCTACCTTTCAGACCTTCGCCACCCTTAGATTCCATCTTATGCTCTCCGATCTCAGGGCACTGGTCTGTTGGTAATCCCTAAGGTCAGACGTAAAACTATTGGAGGTCGTGCTTTTTTCTTTCGTGCTCCTATATTGTGGAATGATCTCCCTCAAGACATCAGGCTGGCCTGCTCAGTGGAAGTTTTTAAAGCTAATCTGAAGACCCACCTGTACACTTTGTCTTATGTGTCTTAAATTTGACATTTGTATTTAACTTTTTTTCCCAATGTTTTCTTTTTTAACTGTTCAGCACTTTGTTGAAAGCACTTTATAAATAGTTATT
>NW_013952625.1:408837-412131 GCF_001266775.1 Austrofundulus limnaeus
CGATAAGTCTCAGTAATTGAAAATCAGAGACTTTTATTTTGTAATCAATGTACTTTTTTGGTCATTCGTTTTTAAAAAATTGATGGTTATTATACATTTTTTAAAAATTTCCTCTAGATCCTTATAATGTAAAATTTAAATTATTGATTGCCTTTGAAATCAAAACACAACATTAAAAAAGAAACAGAAAAACTGTGCATCCTTTCAAAATTTTTTCTCAAACTGGATGTTTTAACACCGTCATCGACGCTGTCCTGTAAGGGATTGGTGTGTGGGCAGAGTTTGTCAAAACCGGGATTGGCAAGTTAAAAGATGATGTAATGATAATAGTAAAATTGTGAACCTGTAAATGTAATTTATTGACTTCTTCAAATTTGGTGCAGCACACAACTTCCTGTCTCGAGTTAGGACCAACATTAACATTTATGTTTAGTTATAGGTGTTTTCTGGCCGCACTCACAGCTAGCTGCCTGAATCGTTGTGGCTTTTTCAAACCCCACCCATAAAACTCAATCCGACCAATCACGCCTTCAGCAAACTCCTCCCACAAAACAAGAACCTCCCACTTAGTGACTGCAGAGATCCCCTTCTCCTCAAACTTAGCTAGTTGGTTAGCTTGTAATAAAGTAAAACRTGTTTATTTATCCCATTATCAGACCATTTAAGGTGGAGCTAAAAAAACGTATAATAATCAAAGTCGGCCAATAAATAAATAAATAAATAAATAAATAAATAAATAAATGCTAGCTAACTATTGCTACATGTCTTTAATTAACTGCACTGTATTTTCAATAAATTTAGCTGGTGTAGCTAATTTAAAAAACGTTATTTAACTACCTAGATCAATTTTAGAGAGAAGTAAAAAGACGCACTTTTAAAATTTTTTGCTTACAAATTTTATGTTTTGATTTCAAAGGGAAAAGTTAAATATAATGATGAATAATATGAGCTAATGYTCGGCTGGTGTAATTTTTCCAGCTGAAGGGGAAAGACGATCAAGTCATTGGGCGCATCAGCAAGCAGTGGAGCGGCCTCCTGAAGGAGGTCTTCACCGACACCGACAACTTCGGCATCCAGTTCCCGTTGGACCTGGACGTGAAGATGAAGGCCGTGCTCATGGGCGCTTGCTTCCTCATCGTGAGTTCAACCACCAGCTGCTTATTTTTATTTATTTTGAATCATTTGAGATGTTACGCCGGTGTCATTTCTTCTTATTCTTATTTATTTATTTATTTATTTATTTTTGTCTTTGCAGGACTTCATGTTCTTTGAGAAGGTGGGAGACGCCAACCAGCGCAGCACCGTCTTTTCATAACTGAAGAGAACCAAGGCCCAGGCTCCGCCTCCACTCATTCTCCGTCTGTTTTTTTACTCTTACCATTCTTCAGCTCTTCATCTAGAATCCATAAAGAAAGCCATTTGAGGTCATTAGTTGCTAATTGGATTAAATCATTTAGGAATATCTGTCCAGTCCCAGAAACTGTGCTGAACATTTCAACCTCATGTCGTGTTCGTCCGTTTGTCTCATTATCAATGTTTTATAATCTTCCTATTTTATGAAGCATTTATATYCCGTGTAGTGCAATATTGTTGTGGGTGTAGAAAATGTGTCAGTCGCTTTGTTTTTCAAAGTTTTAGTCGAAGAAGTCAGTTAATGTCTTCAGATTCAGAAAGTGTCCTCYCAAAAATCTTGACTTTTACCAGCTTCGGCTGTTAATTAGCTAATGTTAGCATGTATGCACGCAAATAACTATTAACCTCAACTGCTATATATAAAAAAAAAGAAGAAGGTGTGGTCACAAACTCTGTTCTTATCATCGTGTTTCATCGAGCGGGAAGTGCTAACTAAGTGCTAAGTACTAACAGGAAGTGGTTATGTTGGACAGCTGTGAAGTGTTCACTAAAAACGATCATTCTCTTTCACTCCACTGCCTTAAAATATAAAGCCCCCCACACCCCGGTGGTCCACCAGCCTCTCGGGGTAGTGTCTGGTAAAACTGGTGCAGAGGCTGTAAAGTAAAGATCACATGCTTCTGTGGGGATATAACAGTTGCCGTGGATGCCACTGCCGGAGCGTAACCTCTCTCTTTATTTTTGGTTGTTTTTTCACACCCCAGCAGCACTGTCTGATTTAAATACGGCCAGTTTGAAGATATGAGACAGTCTGACCGATGGGTGAGAGCAGAATAAAGTAAAAAAAAAACTAAAGTTTGAAGAGGAAATAAAAGGTTTTGTTTGTGTTTTCTTTTTAAAGTGGACGTTGAGGTTTGTGAACACTCCAGTGACCTCAGAGGTTTCAAACCAACTCGATTATGAACCTTCAGCTGATTGAGCTTTACCATGTTTTATRTTAATGGAACAAATTTGTGTCAAAGGGGAAATTAAAAAACAATATTCTGCTGAGWTTTTTGTTCGATGAAAAGTTTGCAACTTTTATTACCTTTTTTCTCTGATGTGTAATCTTCATAAACCATAAAAGAAGCCAAAGATTTTTTCATGTTTTATCAGCAGCATCTGATCACTTTTCTACTGTTCATTGTCCTAATTTTGTTTTTTTGTTTTTTTACATAATCGAATGTATTTCAGTAAATAAACTTGTGCCATGTTAAACTTGTGTAATGTTTCGTACAGGAGAGTTAGGGGGTTACCCACATGTGCAACATCTGCTTCCACTTCTGCATCGGGGCGAGGGTGGGGGGGTGGTGATGATGGAAAAATTCAGCTTTTGTCGTTTCGAAGCAGAAAAGAGTCCAAAGTCAGAACAAGAGTTTATAGGTGTGTGTWGGTCAGATTAACCTGGATTAGACGGAACATTTACAGAAAGAAGAGTTTGAGAGGAGCTAAAAGCTGTGTGACTGCTCCCCCTCCTGGGAACTCATCTTACCGATTCTCTCCAGCCAGGGGAACGTCCCGCTGAGAACATGTCGCTCTGCWGAAACTGTTACCGTCACTGAAGCGACATGTAACAAAAACAAAAAGAAGTCACAGATTTTATCTCCAGTTTTAGAAGGATTTGTAGCAGAATAACCAGTTTTTCCTTCACAGCACCTTTTAAAAAGGAATTGAAAGAGGTGTTTGAAGAAATTTCTTTCTTTTTTTAAAGTAAAATGAGGTGAAAAACTTTTTTTCCACCCCCAGCCTTTTTATAGCAGAGGGCCAAAAAACAAACAAACTGAGGTCTAAATGCAGTAATATAACACATGAAAAGCAAAATCCTATTTTTTTTTCTGACAATTAAAGGCACAGTGTGTAGGATTTGTTGTTTTCAGCGACATCTAGTGGTTGAGTGGTTGA
>NW_013952625.1:412833-419735 GCF_001266775.1 Austrofundulus limnaeus
AAAGTGTGAAAATCTGCATGTGTGCTTAAATTGAATATAAACTTGTAASTACTTGTATTTCATGTTTAATCTTAATGTAATTCAAAGATTAAGTGCGCACCATGAGTGAAAACKATCTGCACTAYGACCACTTATATAGTAATCAGACCAGGCAATGGACGGCTGTAAGTGCAAGTACACGGTTTCTATAGGCTGACTGGAGAATACAACCTAATAATCATTGACATTTATAGTGGGCCATATCAAAGGACTTAGGTGACCAATTTTGGCCCATGGTCCCCACTTTGGGCACCYCCGCTATAAGCTGAAACAGTGGTGGGCACAGTTCCCCTAAAACACTAATAGGGGAACTAATTTCCTGATTAGTGCTTTAGGGMTTTTGCTMATTTTAAAATTTATTAGTGGATTAGCACTTGCTAAATTTAGAAGCACTGAGGTCTATAAATTTTACTGATCAACGTTAATGTTAACAGCTGAGGGTGAAAGCTGTCACATTTTGTTCATATGTGTGTCASTTATCCACAAGGTGACAATATKAACTCAAAAAAGGCTGTGGAATGTCAAGTCTTAAGAGAGCAACATGGCAACATGTGACTCATGTTTGTTGAAGAATATTCCATGTGTTGAGTGGGTTATTTTAGTGCTTTAGAATTAGCTTTTGCTAAAATTTTCAGTGCAKTAGTGCTTTATAATTAGGGGACCTAAATATTTGAGTTAGTGTTTTAGGGTTAGTGGAACTAATTTTTAGATTAGGCTGCCCACTACTGCTGAAATAGTTAAAGGCCCTGTTGCACTGTTTTAGACGACTCATGATAAAAATATTCTGACTAAATGACTCCTAGCAGGACTGCTTCAAGTCAATTCATTTTTACCCAGAACATTAAAAAGTACATTTAATTTTTTTTCCGCATAACCTGCCAACACAAACTTAAACTATCATATGCTTATACAGTATATTAATAAAAAAAATTTTTATTTTATAAAGAATAAGGGAATCCTCCCCGTGTGGGGAAAATGTCTGAACATGGTCGTGTGGCAGAATTAGATGATAAAATTAAATAAATTCATTTAAAATGTAATCCTATGTTGTAAAGAAAGAAACAGTTTTGTGATATGTTGCTGGTTGTCACCATTCCACTTGACTTCTTGCTAATATTTACACTTCTGCCTGAGCTGTAAAAAAAAAAAAACTGTTAATTTCTGCATCAGTACACACATCAGCTCTTGGTTTCTGCAGCTTAAATGAATCAAAGAAAATATTTCTGTTTCTATATTTACCTGCCAAAAACACGGAAGACTGTTTTTGTACATCATTATAATAATCTTGCACAATTTTATGTATCTGCCCACAAATGAGTCACTTTGTCTTATTTTCCAGTATAATATGAGACAAAGCATGTTMTGTTTCAAAATTTAATGTCAGTTTATTCAATGGATCTATTTCTTATACATTWTACACAAATCCTTACAAAACATGCAGAGTAAACTGTAAAAGTATTTAAAAAACAGTTCTTTGTTAAACCCTGTGTTTAAAAAAAATGTTTTGATTTTTCACATTCCTTCATTTTTCTTTGCTGTGTTTGGCACCGTGCGGCTCTGATGTTGAAACAGTTTGTGTAAGGAAACTCCACATGTCGCAGTCACCAGAAGGAGGGACGTTGCTTAAAAAATAAAGAAGCAGTCAAACATCCACGAGCTGGAAAAACAACAACAACAACATAAAATCAGCTTAAAGTGTTCCTCAGACTCGTCTCTCTGCGCTGATCTGAGGTCTGTCACTGGGGCCGGGTCTCTCGTCTCGAGACAGTCGGATCAGGGTGCGGCTGGCCTGCTGCAGGTCCCACTGGTGTCTGGAGAGGATCTTGAAGCAGTCCTCTTTGGAGCAGAGGCTCAGTAAGTACAGCTGCTCCACCTGAGGAGACGGAAACACGACAACGAAACTCAGACATAAGAATCGAAACGGCAAACAAAAGTTTAGATTCTGCTCTATGAAGAGCCAAAATACAACAACAGTCTAAAAATGTTGAGTTATTTGTTTAAAAAATATAGGCTTTAAAGTAGCTAGAAGCTAGTTCCTTTAATCACAGTAAATAAATCTCCCACATAGCAAACAAGTGTGGGCCAGATCTGGTTTCAAGCTGGCACTGCTGGCATGGCAAGTGATTTGTCAACCAGATGTGGGCCAGGTCTGTCAAAGACATCACTGGTTTTAAGATGGCATGCCACAACTGACCCAGTTGTGGTTTGGTTTATATGGCCCAAATCTGTCAATGCCACAACTGACCCAGTTGAAGTTTGGTTTATATGGCCCAAATCTGTCAATGCCACAACTGGCCCAGTTATGGTTTGGTTTATATGGCCCAAATCTGTCAATGCCACAACTGGCCCAGTTGTGGTTTGGTTTATATGGCCCAAATCTGTCAATGCTACAAGTGGCCCAGTTGTGGTTTGGTTTATATGGCCCAAATCTGTCAATGCCACAAGTGGCCCAGTTGTGGTTTGGTTTATATGGCCCAAATCTGTCAAAGCCACAACTGGGTCAGTTGTGGTTTAGTTTATATGGCCCAAATCTGTCAAAACCACAACTGGTCCAGTTGTGGTTTGGTTTATATGGCCCAAATCTGTCAATGCCCAAACTGGCACAGTTGTGGTTTGGTTTATATGGCCCAAATCTGTCAAAACCACAACTGGCTCAGTTGTGATTTGGGGCGCATTGGACGTACATCTATAACTGGTTAGCTTTTAGTGAGTTCACTTCAAGATGACCGCCACAGCTAACGGCCTTTAGAAATCACTCAAATGGTTCTAACTCAGTCAGGTCTCCAGACGTTTCAGTATCTGACCTTGAGTTGTTGCTCGGCCCGCACCGGATTCCAGTCGTTACGCTGAAGTGCAGTTTGAACCTCCTCGGTGGTCACTCCATGCACCGCCTCCATCACCTGAGCAGAACCACAAACAGGTGAGTCAGTCCAGTCAGCCAGGTGTCATCCTGATAAAACAAGTCCTCTACCTGTGAAACGATGCTCTCCTTCGTGATTTGGGCGTAGTGCGTTTTGTCCCTCACTCGGTCTCGATCCCTCTCTTTGATGTCCCCGTCCAGCTGTGGCGAGGAACGGGCCAGCTGGGCCATCTTCATCAGGTTGGAGCCCGAGGCAGGCTGAGGAGGCGAGAACTGATTCTGAGGTTGCGTCTGTGCCGGAGGGGATAGGATCATCTGATTAGGCCAGGAGGGGCCTGAGGCCGGCAGGACTACAGGTTTCCTTTGGGCTTTAATGTTCAGGCGTTTGATGTTGGGGAGCGGGGGCCGAGGAGGCGGAGCAATGCTGGCCTCGCTGAAGCGTCGAGGATCCTGCTGAATCATCACGTTGTGATTCCCCATCACTGGAGGCAGGAGTCTGCCGTGCTGATCCACTCTAAAAGCCCCAACCGTGTGAGCTCGGGGGCGGGATCCGCCCAAGACCGACTCCAGGCTCTGAGACATCCCTGAAGACACAATGAGACGCTGCTTTAATGTGGAATRTGGAAAAGTTATAGAAAGTGTTGACGAGCAGGAGTTCATCAGATTTTGCCGACRGTTTTATTTTCTTTAGTTCCCACCTGCCATTTTCTGCAGATTGCTCCCCTCCCTCTCCCTGCCATGGGCCGTCCTCCAGTTGCCGCTGCWAATGTCACAAAAGTAAACACGTTGAACTCATAAACACCGACCGACAGATGGTGAAGGATCAGTGTTGTGTTTCACACTGTCAGAATAAAWGAACCACTGACTCATCCAGCCTCTCAGGTGTTCCCCAGGTGCGGTCTGGGTGGGTGTCTCCGTGCCCCGTGTGCTGCAGGCTGCCCTTCACCGGAGCCRAGATGTGGGYAGTGCTCGCAACGGGACTGGGCCCCGCGCTGCTGCTGCTGCTGGGGGTGGCGGCGGGAATGGTGAGACTGGCAGGAAACAGGCCGACGACCAGCGTCCTCTGATTCTGACCGCGCCACTCGCTGAACTCCAGACTGGACAGAAAAAAGTTTGAAAGTGTTTTATTTAAACGTTTCAATTTAAAGAGAAGCTCAAAGCCGAACAGAAACCAGTGAATATATTTACACTCTGTCTCAACTTTATATTAATTAGGTAACATGATAAACCACACAGAAAGGGTTGAAATTTGTGACGGAGACAAAAAAAATGACTATTTGCAATCTTTAAAGAGTTACACCGCTCMTTTTCAAGCTGTAGAATAGAATCTATCTGGTTGCAGATTCATAAAATGTGCTTTCTGTCTGTAAAATGTAAAAATAATTTGTAAAAGTAYGAACACTTTTACATAAATTGTTTTTTACCAAAGATTTGAAGCTAAATAATCCACTTTGTTCTTGGCCCGACTCAGACTAGCCGTTAGCTCTTCACCCTGCTGCTCTWTAACAGGTAAGATATTCTGTCCAAAACCTCTAAAACCCCACTTTAAAAGATSTGAACTATCAGTTTAACTCATCAACAGGCTAACCGTTTGTTTATACTGTAAACTTGAACTTGTCCTCACACTTTAAGAGAAGAACGTGACTCCTGAAAGGTGGTAGTTTGGGTTCCCTTTCAGTCAATTCACTCGGTACAACATCATGTATGGGAACCACGCCCCTGCGTGTCCTGGCTGAAGCCACCTCTAATCACGCCTTTAGGCAGGTGACNTTTTTACTGTACTACAAAGCTTTCGTCTAAATGCTTCGTAACTCATTTTTAAAGGGATGGTCTGGTCATTTTTTTGAATAATGTTCTGTTCAGTTATTAAAAGTATCAGCCATAATATCAGTCATAGAGAGCAGAGTAGGAATAAAATGGAAGAAGTCTTCATTGAGCTAAGCTAACGGTTAGCTTGTCTGATACTATTTTTTAGTCTTGGCATACAACTGTTTCTCATAAAGGACATAATTTTGTGAAAGCATGCTTCTTATGCAAACAAACACTTCAGCTGATACTGTTCATTTTTTAGCCGTTTTATCAAGCAAACAACATCCATGTTATAAGGTAAATTTGCCATTAGCCAGGCTAAGCAATTAGCCTAGCCTGAAGGAAGACACTTCATGCTCCGAGTGTGATGTCATGGCTGATCTTATCAATAACTACTCTGACAGATTATCACTTTAAAAAAGACCAGGKTCTCTATTTAAAGAGAAATATGTGTATTTATTTATAGACCTTGCAAATATTTACAGATTAGCATTTATAGAATGTTGTTTTGTCTTGTATATATATTTAAAAATGTAAACATCTCCCTAAAAGACCATAATTCTTTTGCGACTCTTGATGCATTTGTTCAAATAAAACCCACACAGTGAGACCAGAGGAAAAAGCTGCTAAACCTGTTCAACAAACAAAGCATGATGCATTGGAGGACTCGCTGAGATTAGTGCTGGAATGCATTTTGGAGCGAAAGCTGAATCTAATCCCTGTTTCATCTCGACAAAGGTTGACTGCGTCGTTTCTATTGCTCTTCGTCCTGCCTCACCCACCCGTGGTCTATGACGGTCACCACGTCGTTGGCCGCCAGCGGGAGTTTTCTGAGCTCTGCGAAGTCTCTTGTGGCTTGGACTTCCAGCGGTTTAGCCTTTAGGGAAAGAGAAGGATTATATGTWAAAAATAAAAAGATGTACCTCTGAACATTTTGTCACTGAGGAGACACAAACCTCGGCCACCATCACACAAAGCTGGGCGAAGCTGGGCCTCTCGGCAGGGGTGACAGCCCAGCACTTCCTCATGATGATGTAGAGCTCTTGAGGGCAATCCGGCGGTTTCTCCAGCCGCTCTCCCTCCCGCTCCACACGCCACAAAATCTGACAAGCGGGGAATAAGTTGACGTGATACCAAAACTCTGAGTCACAGTAACAGCATGAGGGCAGGGAAACACATTCCAAACATTAAAAAAAACTGGCAGCAATTAAAACAACAAAAACGATAATGAGACAGTGACAAGTGTGTACCTGTCGACCAGACAGACCGAACCACGGTTCCTCGCAGTAAGTGAACATCTCCCACATGGTGACTCCAAACATCCAGACGTCTGAGGCATGGGAGAAGGAGCCGATACGGAGGCTTTCCGGGGCACACCTAGAGAAACAAGGAATARCACTTATTTATAGTCAGATCACAGAGGCAGCAGGTCCAGGAGAGAAACCAGGACACTTTTCAGCTCGTCTTGGTGGACCCCAAGATGTTCCCAGGCCAGAGAACAAGTCCTGGGTCTTCTTTGGGACCCCCTACCATTGGGACGTACCCTAAACACCTTTAAAGGGAGGCATCCTAATCAGATGAACCACCTCAACTGACTCCTTTTGATGTGGAGGAGCAGTGGTTCGACTCAGAGCTCCCCCGGGATGATGGACCTCCTCACCCTATCTCTAACGCTGAGCCTGGTCACCTTACGAAACAAGCTGGTCATGATCCTCACCTCATGACCACAGAAGAGGRTTGGAACGTAGACARACCAGTAAATCGAGAGCTTACAACTCATCTCCTTCTTCACCACGACTGACCAAAGCAACACCTTMATTACTGAGAACAAGGTTCCAATCTGTCGATCCATCCTACCATCACTCGTGAACAAGACACCCAGATACTTAAACTCTTTGCTGTAGGTAAACATCAAATACGTAAAAAATAATAATTAGTATCCCTGAAAAACAGATACACTGGAATAACCATTGATGGCACTGAATCTCAGCTGTCATCTTGCTGGGTGCTAAATATGTAGTGTTCATGAGTTGAAGCCACGCATTACCATCTTAATCCAAAACATACCAACATGAACATATATCATGCATATTTTAAAACAAGGAACAGTAGTATTCWGTAATAACCTCCCAACAAGACCAAAAAGAAAAAATAAGTAGGTCCTCTGGATGGGTTCTTCTTTAGTGAAACGTTT
>NW_013952625.1:419760-428206 GCF_001266775.1 Austrofundulus limnaeus
TATAAGGCTGAGTTCTCTTGAAACTCATCAGACTGAAGAAGTCTCTTGGAGGAGAGACGAAACGTTTCACTAAAAAAAAACCCATCCAGAGGACCTACTTATTTTTTCTTTTTGATTTTTTCTACCTGGATTATTGAGACGCATCAGGACACTCCCAACAAGACCAATCAAACGTTAAGAGCAAAACAATGACAGTAGGYCACAGTAAATGTATATACAGTGTTAATAAAAGTGGAACTTTATATTTTCATCGTTTCTAACCAGGCAAATGGRATCCTCCTATGTGCTCCCATGATGTAATGGTCCGTCTCCTGAGTCAAGCCTCGCATCAGCCCAAAGTCTCCAATCTTCACCATCTCCCTGGAGGACAGCAGCACGTTCCTCGCCGCCAAGTCCCGGTGGATGAATCTACGGCTCTCCAGGTAGTCCATCCCCGCCGCGATCTGGGTCGCAAAGAGCCAGAGGCGGAGCAGCGGGTACTCGWACTGACGCGCTCGTAGCATGTCGTATAAAGAGCCCAGCAGAGCCAGCTCTGTTACCTGKTAATAAAAGGAAAACAAACCAGGGCAGCATTAACATCTGCTGAGGGAAGAGTGTGAGCTGGAATATTTGGTAATATGGACTCACCATCTTGAGGGGCTGTGTGAGCACCACACCGTACAGTCGGATGATGTTAGGGTGGTTTAAGGACTGCATGGTGGTGACTTCTTGGAGAAAGTCTGTCAGTGTTTCTGTTTGTTTCGCCATACTGCTCTTCAGGGATTTTACTGCCACTGGAAGCTGAGGGTAGATACATACAAAATGTATCAGTGTGTTCAAACAAACAGTAAGTTCATGGAAATGAATATTTACATGAATACTTATTATTCTGGGTTAGAAAGGTCTAAATTCAGCCTGGATTATTGACTCAAAACAAGGATTTAAAAAGATAGCTCTTCGAATGACCCCAGTTCGAAAAAATAGGCTGGAATGAAGAGCCAAAGGCTAGTCTGAACAGATTGTATTGCTGCCATCTTAAAACAACTCTAATCTAAAAGGTTTTATAGCAAACACTATTTTATAAACCCTTACAGTTTAGTCAATTTCACTTTATAAAGTTATTCCAGCAAAACAATAAAATAACAATTTTCCCACCAGACATATCCCAGGCCTTACTGGAAGTGCTACAGCTGGCTGCTATTGCTGCTGCTTGTGCTTCCATAGATTTGTGCGTAAATTAATTCCAAAATATGAAACTGGCTGCAAGGTAAACGTCAGTGGGGGGCACAGTTACACTAATAGGGGAACTAGCTTCTCATTTAGAGAATTAGCTTTTATGCTAACTTTGGAAACCAATTAGCTTCTTCTAAATTAGGTTCAACTAATTATAACTATAAAAGTGCTGGGTATGTCAGGCAACATGTGTGTAGCATGTAGCATCTTTAGCAGCTAAACTTCAAACTAACAGCGTCAAAAAGAAATAAAATAACATTTAACAATATTTAAGCAATACAAAAATTGACTCTGTATAAAATACGGTAAAGAAAGTATTTGCTATTTGTTGTTTGACTAACTTCAAATGGTATTTAGAAAAATACAAACAGAACCACWGAAATGCTTAGAGATATAACTCTGGTTTGGATTGGCCAATTTGCCGCAGATGATCCCGCCCACCTTCAAATTAAACCAATAGAAAACTAACATCCGATTTRTATCAGAACCACCAGCATTCAACTGGAAGGAGATGAAGACATGTGACACAGGTTAACGGTTGTCTTAGCGGTTAGCTTCCACTAATCTTTTTAAAATAATTTTTGGGGGTTTAGTGTTAGCAGCGCTAAGATTCTTGTTTAGCAGATTAGTGGTTAGTAAAGGTAAAAAAAAACAATCAGTTACATGAATCGCTATGAAAGCTTTGAGACATGAATTGCTATGAAAGCTTTGAGACTGAAGTTATTTTAACCGTCCTGCTGTCCTTTTGTCAAAATGACCTTATGGAGGTAATAAAACTGAGGTCACCTGGGTCATTTTGACCCAAAGGCAGCAGGAGGGTTAAGACTGCAATAATCTGCTCTGTTCTTGGTCTTATGCAGACTAGTCATTATTTGGTTATTTGCTCAAACTTAATCTAATTTCTCCAAATTGAGATTGTTATAAAAGCTATCTACAACAAGTAAGATACTGACAGCTCAAAATACTTCACAGAACCCCACTTAAAAAGAGATTCCTAATTTTCCATCAAACAAACAAAATCACCCTGAGGCCTCATTTTTAAAACTAAGTTTTAATTAAAAGACAAACAATCAAACAAACAAAAAAAGCTCTTACCACCTTCCCTGTGGGCGTATACCACTCCCCCCTCTTCACCACCCCAAAGGACCCAGAGCCCAGCTTCTCCCCCAGAATCAGCTCGCTGTCCTGGATCAGAGACGGCAGAGTCCGACCACCGGTGGTCTCGGAGCTCGGAACCTGGGTCCCTCCGGTCCACTGCTCCGCTCCATCTGAACCACGGAACACCTGTGTGCAGTTTTTAAACTCATAAAAGCRCCCTCCGCGTGAAGTTTGCTGCACTACTTTTCTCATGAAAGAAGAATCCTCAGACCTTGTTCATCCACGTYGAGCGGGACCGCGACTGTGTTTTGTAGCGTTTCAGTGCCTCCCATAATCTTCTCTGTGCTGCGAAACAACAAACAGATACGTGTCAGGTTTAATGCTTCAGTCGTGTTTATCTGGAGCTGTGACTTTRAGCTCTGCCTTCCTGGCTCACAGACAGCAGGTGTGAGGGTGGAGACCTATTTCTGTCAGGAAGTTCAGTTTGGTGACAGCAAGTCGTAAAAGTTCAACTACTCCCATCAGCAAAGCAGGACTAAACTTTAACCATAAAGAAGAAAATGTGCAGTTGTATAAAAGTCAGAACTATTTTTATGTCTAACCTTTGTCTACAGCTTTTAGGTCGTTGTGTCTTTGTGACACGAGCGAGCTGAAACCAAAAATATCAGCTGKTTATAGTAGTTATCCTTTCACTTCTGATTATTCTGTTAATCCAGTAAAAATGCATTAAAACCAGCCTGATTTATTTTGTGATATTTTTAATGGTTGCTAGATAAAAGCTGCAAAAAATGTTGATTATTTGTTTTTTTCACTAGAGACAAAAAATAATAGCTCAAAACTACATTTTAAATTTATTTAATAGGTCTGTTTTCTTTGGGTCAAAATGGTCCACGAGACTTCAGTCAACTCTGAGGCCTTCTGGGTCATTTTGACCTAAGGGCAGCAGGAGGGTCTGATTCATGAAACAAATTCAAGAGTAGCATCCAATGAATGAATGAATGAATGAATGAATGAATGAATGAATGAATGAAAGAAAAAGGGACAATATTGTTGAATTTAAAATCTTTTTCTTAACATGTTTGTTCAATAGTGGAAAAAACAATAGAAAATAAAATCTCAGCTTTAAAAAGAAGCTTCTAACAGAGTCACCATTAAGTTGTGTTTTCAGCCTCTCAGACTGACCAGACTACATTTGCTTACCAAAATAAAAGTCTTTTTAGTCCAACACGATCCGTAATATAAATCTCTGAAAGGTAAACATTTAACAAAAAGATACTGTGATTATTAATAATGRTGATTTCCGAGGCTCACCAGGTTTGCTGATTCCGATGTTCTCCAGGTCCGACTCCTTCACGTAATGAAAGTGTTCGATGCGGGTAATGTTCAGCCCGTCTCGGATGCGTACGTAGAACTTTTCCAACTGGACCTCAGCCAGGAGCTGGTACAACCACTGAGTGTCCTGGTCCATCACCATGACCTGGTCCACAAGCCTGCAGGCACGAAGAGGGTTTAAAATATGTTTACATCGCAAAATTATTTAATCAGATTAAATAACCAAAATGTATCGTTTACATGGATACAATAAGCCATTCCATAGCACAGAGTCAGCTCTTTTAAAAGTTTTTAATGATACGTATTTTTAGCCACTGATTCTGGTGACTGTGTTGTTTTGGTATTGTTGGATTTATCAGCTGCTTTTGACACAGTTGATCATGGAATTTTACTTTCTCGTTTGGAACAGTGGGTGGGCATTGGTCATATAGCTCTGGATTGGTTTAAATCTTATTTGGCCGAACGTACTTTTTCTGTCTGTCTTGATGGCCATRTGTCCTCCTCTGCTCCACTGTTGTGTGGTATTCCACAGGGCTCRGTTCTGGGCCCTCTTCTTTTTCTATTGTACCTCCTTYCTCTTGGCTCTATTCTTAGGAAACATGGGATTGCTTTTCATTGCTATGYGGATGACATACAGGTTTATTTACCRCTGAAGAATGTAGATTYCACCTGTCTTCAGTCTCTGTTTTTATGTCTTGAAGATTTGAAGTCCTGGATGGCCCAAAATTTCCTGAAACTTAATGATGATAAGATGGAGGTGCCGTTTTTTTGGTAGATCCAGTAAAGATCCCATGACCCATGCTGGCTGTTTGGCACAGTATGTAAAACCGACCATCACGAATCTAGGGGTCAAGATGGATTCTGATTTTAAGCTGGAAACGCACATTAAAGCTGTTGTTAAATCCAGCTTTTTTCACTTAAGGCAGCTGGCCAAAGTAAGACCCATTCTTTCTAAACAACWCTTTGAAATATTAATCCATGCATTTGTAACCACACGGCTGGMTTACTGCAATGCTCTCTATTTAGGAGTCAGTGATTTGTGCATTTCCCAGCTTCAGAGGCTTCAAAATGCTGCTGCTCGTCTCTTAACAGGTACATGGAATTTTGATCATATTTCCCCAGTTTTAGCTTCTTTACACTGGTTGCCAATACCTTTTAGGATTAATTTTAAAATTATTTTATTTCTTTTTAAAGCTCTTAATGGCCTTGCACCTTCTACTTGTCTGAGCTGTTGCACCCCTACACGCCCTCCCGTTCCCTTAGGTCAGCTGACCAGTTGCTTTTGAGTGTGCCTAGGACAAAGCGCAAGCTTAGAGGGGACTGCGCTTTTTCTGTGGCAGCTCCAAAACTATGGAACGACCTTCCTTTGGATRTAAGACAGGACTCTTCCCTTSATGTTTTTAAATCACTTCTTAAGACCCATCTTTTTTCTTTGGCTTTTGTCACAATCGGGGATGTTTGATTTGTGACKTTGTTTTATTRTGTTTTTWTCTGTGTTTTATTTGATTACTACTTTTRTTTTHCTATTTTATGATTGWATTGTATTTTATGACTGTATGCAGCACTTTGGTCCTGTCGGTGTTTAAAGTGCTTTACAAATAAAGTTGGTATGGTATGGTATATGGATACAAATCAAAAAGAAAAAATGAGTAGGTCCTCTGGATGGGTTCTTCTTTAGTGAAACGTTTCGTCTCTCCTCCAAGAGACTTCTTCAGTCTGGTGAATTTCAGGAGGACTCAGCCTTATAAGCACTGCCTCCACATGGTGGACAAACAGGTTAGTCACATGCAAAAGAGGACCATCGCCTAACAATAGGCTTGATTAGTTCTATTGTTCATAGAGGGTCATGTGCCCCATCACCTGACTTATTGGTTTGCATGTGACTAACCTGTTTGTCCATGWGGAGGCAGTGCTTATAAGGCTGAGTTCACCTGAAACTCATCAGACTGAAGAAGYCTCTTGGAGGAGAGACGAAACGTTTCACTAAAGAAGAACCCATCCAGAGGACCTACTTATTTTTTCTTTTTGATTTTTTTCTACCTGGATTATTGAGATGCATCAGGACATATGGATTCAAAGTTAATTAAGCTGATCATGAGGAGCRTTTACCTGCACCAGGTTTTCATTCAGAACAGAGACATGCACAGAGTTGTAAACCTTCCCTAAAAAAACTGCAGAAGAAGAAGCTCTACTTCCGCAAGTAACGTAAACAAACGTTAAAATAAACAAACGCTGATATAACTCTGACGCTTTCCAACATCAAGACGTTCGATCATTTTAAGCTCTTCCAAAGTTTCTAACRGAAAYGTTGTATCGCTAACCAAMCAATTAGCTTCCTCRACATATCAGCATGTAGCCTGGTGGTAATGTCAGGTTAACACAGGGCGCACAGTCAGGTCARTTTACTTCAACCAGAATAACCTAATCAGAATAAGTGTTATYAYRCACCCTGTTCAGATTATCAATCAGCATAACCCGCCCCTCTCATTCAGATTATAAATTCATTCTGATCCAGCTGAATCAGATCAGAATATTCAGATCAGTGCTTTTATTCAATTGCTTGCRTCCATGTAAACATAGCTAATGACCACGTGAGTGAATGTTTCGCACAGAGCTCCTGCTTCTCCAAACACAAAGAGCTATCYACAACAGGTAAGATACTGATGGYTCATAAMCTTTCCACAGAATTTATAAAAAAGCTGAAATGCTTCTCTAAACTGGAGAAAAACAGACTATAAAAGTGAGTAAAAGGTGCTTAGTTTGAWTGGTTTACTAGAACCAGTCTAGCTTGGTAAGGTTGCTCAGTTTGGACTTTATTTTACAGACAACTTCATGTTTGTTAAATTGACTAAAGTAAAGGTAAAGGTGCTTTATTTGTCATCAGTGTATG
Organism: Austrofundulus limnaeus; assembly: GCF_001266775.1. Classification (NCBI taxonomy): domain Eukaryota; kingdom Metazoa; phylum Chordata; class Actinopteri; order Cyprinodontiformes; family Rivulidae; genus Austrofundulus; species Austrofundulus limnaeus. The sequence continues at coordinate 426,293 of NW_013952625.1, forward strand.
TTTCCACACAATGACGAAATTGTGCTCTGCATTTAACCCATCCACACCCAAGTGGAGCAGCGGGCAGCCATGTGAGGCGCCCGGGGAGCAGTGAGGGTTAGGTGTCTTGCTCAAGGACACCACGACATGTGGGTATGGCGGGGAGTCGAACCTAAGACTTTCGGGTCCCAAGCCGGCTGCTCTACCCCTACACCACAGCCGCCCCTAAAGTGAGCATAAACTAGTCATTTGCAAACTGACAATAAATGTGGGGATCTTCAGTCTTGCAGGGATCTCTGCAGCAGCGTCAAAAACTGGGAGGTGTTTGAAGCCACCAGTTGGACCGGATCCTGTCAGCCCAGCGTTTATGCAACGACTGAAATCCCAGTTTCCTGAAACTAACACTGAGACAACCAGCAGCAGGACTTTTAGGTTTCATTAGTTATTATCTTTACAGTAAATACTAATAAAGTGGGACTAGCATTGTGTTTAGGGTAAACAACTCCTCCTACAAATACGAAAGTGAAACGATATTGATTCATGATAACGTCTCAGCCTGCAGGTCACCTGCTGCTCAGCGGGTAAGAAGCTTCAACTTTCCTCCCCGTCAGTCACACACCACATCCACACCTGCCTCCACAAGTCTGGGCCTGCTGTCRTGTTTTTCAAGGGCAACTCCCAATTAAATTAGAAGCCAAAGCTRAGCGTGAGGACGAGGCTGAATCCTGTCTTTGGGTTTGTGTTAGGAAAACATGCAGGTAAACAGAGAGGCCTGCGATCATCATCGGGGACCTTTTTGTGTGCAGAGGGTTGAATGTTTAACCTGTTCAGCTACTGGAGAGAAGAAAAAACATAGAAAGATAATATATGTGACCAAGAGCTCAGTCATTTTCACGTGGCGATGAAAGACACTCAGAAAACTGGTCCAAGCTTTATGACATGAGCYGTTATGAGTTCAGGTTTTTAGATTTAAGCTTAGTTTTTGCACTGTTTGACTCAGATTTTGGATAATTTGAACCTTYTTGTGTGGTCTAACCATTCTTCGTTTGTTTAGTACACTATAATAATATTGGGTATATTATGAGCCTTTTTTTTAATCCCCAAAGACACCATATTATAAAACTTATTCTCAGATTCTCATATCAATAAAGAGATAAATAATTCACCTTTTTTAAATTATAGAGCTGTGCTCATTGATAGTTTTTTTTTCATTTAAGTTACTAAAAGCAAAAATACTACTCATTATAATGAAAATGTACAGTTAAAATCACCATAAATTGGAATATATGACACTCCAAAGTGTTTTAAATGATATTTTTCAAGGGTTRTGCTTGTCCATTACACTACTTATGAGAAAGGATCAATATAAACATGACTTTGAACCACTTATTAAACGTTTTGATTTATTTAGCATTTATTTACCGTGAATCAAAGTCGGTCCTCCAACCTGCTGCCCGTGTTCCTTCAACCACTCACAGCCCGAAACAGGTGATTCATGTTGGTGTCGAAACCTCCAGAGACGTCGGGAAGAACAATCCTCAAATCCCCCACATCAGATACCTACAAGGTCCAGGAAACGCGACGAAATCCAGGCTCGGTTCGGTGGCACGGAAATGAAAGCGTAATCCTTTGGATTTCTGTCTCTAGTTTCGGACAAAGTGTTCCTGTTATCTACCTGTGAGTGTTTTCTTTCCTCCACCTCTATCCAGAYTCTTCACCTGACCACGCCTCTTCCGGACTTCTCTTCCTGGGCTGGGGACAACCTCCAGGCTGAGAGCACCTGCAGATCACTGAACACCTGAAATAAACATTCTGTCAGCTGTAATGTGACACTGGAAGTAATTCATACAACTTGGCAAGTTATGGATTTGTTTATACATATATTCATATGTACTGAATGATCTAAAACATGCAAACTAAAACACAGCTTATTAT
>NW_013952625.1:428706-433303 GCF_001266775.1 Austrofundulus limnaeus
GTTTTTAGTTTTTATTAAGCTAATAAGATGCTAAAGTAGCTAAATGTTAGCTTTAGGGCTAAAAACATTTCTGGCTAAATGTGCAGTAACAGATGCTAATTCAAAATAATTTCACAAAAGTTAAATACAGTTTTATGCAGATTATGAATAATTTATGGCATTACACAATTAAATGCATTTCAATTCTAAACCTCTAAGAACTTTTTGTTTGCTAAAACAGCTAGCTGTTAGCTTAAGGGCTAAGTGCATTTAGGCTAAATGTTATCTACAGTGAAACTAATTTATCAGAAGATTCATGCAATTTTATTAAAAAAATTATGAATGAGTGTGTAATATTTATACAATTAGGTACAGTTAAATGCTGAGAAGAAATCTTTCATTTGTGTTAAAATAAATTTTTGTCTTAGCTGAAACCGCTAACTATTAGCTTTTGGGCTAAAGCATTTTGTTTTACGGGTTAGCTAGCTCAAAAATGTAAAAAAAAAATAGGAATGAACTTCATAATGTTCCATATGATTGCTTACAGCTTAATGTTGATAAATCAATAAGAACACTTGTCTAAAATTAATTAAACTTTTGGGTTTGTTAAACGTAATCAGCACACCAAGTCAGGTTGTAAGTAATGTAAATGTTGGCTAATTGTAGCTAATGTTATTGTTTTCATAGTGTTTAGTTGCATTAGCTAAAACATTGAGTAGTTCGCTAAAACAGTTCAGGCATTTTTAATTAAGTAGGGCTAGAAGTATTATAAAGCTAAATTTCAACACTTTACAACTTAACGTACTCAAAATCTCTTTAAAATGTAAAAATGCATGAATTGTTTTTAACAAGTATCTGAATATATTAAAACTTGTCAGTCAAAATGATCTGAAAATTTACCCAAACCTTATTCTAAACGAAAAATCCTAAAACGTTAACCAGAATTTTCAGCTATTTAATTATGATGCTAATTATACTGGTAGGTGAATTTAAATTGAAACTTATGCAAATTATTGTAAATAAAGTTTTTTTATAGTAAAATATAGCCAATCAGACAACATGCCTTTAACTGCAATGGAACTTTAGTTATATTAACTTATAATTAAATATGACATATATATTAGTAACACAAACAATCATCTCCATACGTACAGAAGTTGTCATGAGCTGTGAGTCAAAGAAGGGAGTGCAGATGGTTTTGGGTTTATCTCTATGTTGTTGTCAAACCAGTTTGGCGGGATATTTTTTTACAGCCCAGCAATGCAAACCAGGCAGCCAGGCCGAGGACCTGTCTTCAGTTTGCACTTCCTGGTAAAGTATATCTTTCCGTCTCACTGCTCAAAAAACACAAAGGAGTCCAGGAGAGCTGCAGGTCAACAACCAGTGCAGACCGTGGAAGACTGTTGCAGTCTGTGGTTCTGATTCACAGTACATTAGATGACAAACACACATGGCAGCCAGGTGAAACATTAAAGGATCAGAATTAGTCATAAAAGTCATTCTTCACACCAACAGATAAGCTGGTATTTTTTTTATGTGAGGAGCAGAGCTGACAAAGAGAAATGCCACCAGTCTTGTTGTTTTTCAGTTTCTGTGCGAAACTTGCTGAGTTTCAAGTGACGACACTGAGGGTGTAAAAGAATGTAAAAATGCAGTTATGAGAATTTAGTGGGAAACATGAAGACGGTCTCTGAGTTCAACAGATATAAAAGTAGAGAGGAAAAAACATGAGAGACTCTCTCTGGGATAGGCTGTGTTCACTCCCTGAATATCTTTAACTGTTTGTTCAACACATTTGTGTCATTATTATACTTAGTTTTTAATTTTATAAGAGAGAGAGTTTCTTCCTTGAAGAAACACATATCAGTCAATACCTTTTACACAAGAGTTTAGATTATTATCTTATAACACGTGTCAAATTAAGGCCTGTGGGCCAAATGTGGCCMACCGCAGTATTTTATGTGGCCCATGAGAGTTTTATTGTATGCTGCTTTACAGCCAGCATCAACCATAAACTACATCTCCCATTATTAATGATGTTTAAATCAATTAGTTTATTATTTTACCCACAAAAAGAAGGCTTTCACCACTAGATGGAAGTGCACGGTAGGGCTGTGTATTGGWAAGAATTTGGCGATACGATACATATCATAACAGAGGGGTCACGATACGATATATCCCGATATATTGCGATACTGTAAGCAAGGCAATATATTGTGATATATTGCGATTTTTTTCTTCAAAAATTCTATTAAATAAAAACCTCTTACTGAAAAAAAAAAAGCTAATGTTTACTTACAATGCTAATGCTACCCTTACTCTCTGGCGCTCAAGAGGTAGAGGAGCBAAATGKCTGGCTCACTGCTGCCAACTAGTGGTCAGAGGCTGAACTACAACATAAAAATGAACGGTTGGCAAGAAGGTTGACWTTTTAAACCTTAATAAAAAATCAATACAGGGCTTTAGAATATGGATACAGTATCGGGAAATGAAACATCGCGATATTTCAGTGTATCGATATTTTCTTACACCCCTAGTGCACGGGGTTCAAAACAGAACTGTATAACAGCTGGAGTAATTTTTGACCATGTGATGTACTGTAGAAGCTGCAGCTCTGCAGAATGGGCAAGAGTCTGGATTTAAATGTAGTGCAGCAGATTAAAGTGAAAAGACAGAAAGGTGATGCTGTTTTATCCACTTTTCTACACTGRAGTTTATTTTTGTTATAGGTGGGGGCACCAGACCAGTTTAACTGATAAATATTTCACCCTTTATTAATCATAAACACTGAAGTGTGAAGGAACGCTTTGTCTTAAAAAACCAACAAATATTCACTCAGTGAGGAGAAAAACAAATTTGTCTTTTGAAGTTTTCTTACAAAAATAGTGAATAAAAATGAATGGAATAAGGAATAAACAAACAAATATATATAATTTGGAAAATGAATGAAATGGATGAGCTGTTAGAWACAATCTAAGTATGTTTTATACGTTCAATGAATTTAGACACAGTTTAACTATTGATAAATAGTGTACTAATTTGGAGAGTCTATTTTAGATTTGATCAGATTGTTATGTTTATTTATTCATTTATCTTTTATTTATTACTGCAAGCAAGGAAGTGATTTTCTCAAGTTTTGCTTCAGCTTTAAAATGCTCAACCAGACCTGATCCCACTTGTCGACACCCAGGATGAGACCTTACCTGTGAGCTTGGTGCACAGGTTCCTGCTCAGTGCTGAGGGGCGGCTTGTGGACCCTGGTCTCCAACCAAGGTCAACAGCTGTCCAAAGGTCACACCAAGSCTGGAAGTTGCCAAAGCAGGTCAGAATTCTGCTCGTGAGAAAGAGTTGTTGCTCGTTCACAACTCTTTGGTCCGGATCTCTTTAAACTAAAAAAGCACAACCTCCGGTTTAAAACGAGTTTTCTTCTTAACTATTTCTGTTACTTGGCTTTAATAAAATGAGTTCTGAGTTAAAATGTTGCTTATTCAGATACAAATGAAGACAAAAAAAAAAAACACATTAGGAGGGAAAACAAGATGGGACTGAACTGACACGTCTCCAAACAAAAGATATATATTTTGTCTGCACGTCAGTAAAGGACTGTTTATGAATTCTCTCAAGGTCAAGATAAAACTCCCTCGGAGTGAAACGAATCTGTCCAAAACACACAGGCAGGCAGGCAGGAGCCTGGGAGTCTTGTCTGAAAAACAAAAAAAATAACATATTTAAAACATATTAAAACATTTCATTGATKCTATAATAGTAAACGTTATAACTATTGTCACACAACAATAAACATTATTGTGTAAAACATGCAATGACAATTGATAGTTAATAATTAATGACAGTTGTTTAAAAATTACTTATGTTGACTTTATAACCTAACATTAATACTGAAAAAAATTATAAGTTATAATATTGTTACAGATAATGAACTGGTTGTCAAATCCTGAGTAGGGTAAACAGTGCCCTCTGCTGCTCAGTCACAATATTACATGTTGGACGCTTGTTTGACGTCATCATCAAGCGACGATTTTTGTCTTTTCTGTAAAGAAGCTTCGCTTTCTTTGTAATGACGTGAAAAACTACAAGTAATATAAATTTGTTTGACAGGAAAATATAATCAAGCACTTTATTGAAACACATAGTGAGTAACAGCAGTARCAAGTACACCAATGGCGTAAACACGCGGCTCGTTAGTGGACTGTTTACGCTTCGTTATGCCCAAACTTTTCGACGTTAAGTTTCCAGGCGGATGTAACACTCTTCCTGACGGGTTCTGGTCGGCGCTGGACGTGTGGATAAAGAAGCCCCATGTCGTGAATAAACGTCTGTGTGGAGTTAAAGAGACGGGCAGCAGAGATGTAGGCAGAGAGGACCTGCGCTTCCTCCTGGTGGAGGATGATGGTGACGTCATGTCTTTCCTCTGCACCGTTTCAGCAGCGCGCACACACGAACAGGACACACCGTGGTCATCTAGTGTCAGAACYTTTATCCCCAAAGTGAACAGCTATGGAACAATGGTGCAGAAAGAAATGATACTGAAAGGTAAAACTGGAGTTAAAGGTCATATTTATTGATTTTGTTATACTTTTGATGCCATTTAATATATATA
>NW_013952625.1:433548-443395 GCF_001266775.1 Austrofundulus limnaeus
GTATATATATATATACACACACACACAGTATATATATATATATTTTTTTCAGCTGTTTTTATGTATATATTTTTTTCTTCAGACTCTGACAGACAACAAGTGACTTTTCTTCCATTTGAGGAGGATGCAGAAGGGAAAGTGTCCTTCAGGAGAGGCAACGTGTATCAGATCAGGCTCTGCAGTCAGGGATGTGAGGAATGGTGAGTCTGAAGTGTCAAATCTATGTGAAGACAAATATCAAAATAGTGTATTTGAAACGACACATAAGGTACACTTGCTACGGTTTTTATTACTTTGTCAAAATTCTTTATTTAAATGTATGTATGGCAGGCCATTTTAACATAAAATCAGCTTCGTCTGACTATCTGTAATATGTAACATTCTAGCTATCTAAAAATAAATTTTGGCTTGGAACATCTGTATTTGGACTATCCTGAATGGTAATTTAAGATGTCTGCATTTAWATTCTGACTAATCAGATCAATTCAAGATATTTTCAAATGAATTAAAGATATCTTGAACATGTTTTCATTTAGACAGCTTTTCTATTTCAGGTGTCTTGAATAGATGCTCTGTATAGTAAAAAGAAATCACAGATTTACGCAGCATTTTAGCCTCATGTTTGAGATATGGTCAGTTGTAATCACAGATGTTTGACCCTTTCTGGTAACATTGTAGATATCTTGAATTGTTCTTCTACATAGTCAGAATGTAAATACAGATAACTTAAATAGGTATTTTGCCTAGTGAATATAAAATTAGAGATATTTTAATTAACTACAATATGTCTAGTCAAGACAATTTTATGTTAAATGGCCTGCCGTATTACGTTTACCAAGATTATTCCAGATGTAACAAATACAGCTAAGGAAGAAAACAAACACATTTAGCTTTTCCAATAAAGGCTGAAAATCCCATCGTGTGACCCTGCAGGAGCATCATAGAGCAAGTCGTAACTTCCTGTTTCCAACTCGTATGCCCCACCGCCATCAGCTGTATTGTCTTCCTGTTTTGATCTGTAGGACTTTGGAGCTGCACGTGTTGACGTCGGACGCCTGGTTCTCTGACGGCGTCGCCTATCCCAAGCTGCCCTGGCTGCTCTCGGACCTGCTGCCTAAACTGGTGCGCTGGGCCTCCGAGTGCAAGAGCAGCGAGTTYAGGAGCACGTTGTCTCTGCTGCCCATGGAGAAGTACAGCCTTGTGTACCAGCAGCTGAAGGACAAGTACAAGGCCATGGTGAAGGTGAAGGAAGCGCAAACTCTGAGGCGATCTGATTGGTCATTCGCTGGATGKTCTGATGTGGATTTGTTTGTCTAGGTTTGGCCTGAGGTCACAGATCCAGAGAAGTTTGTGTTTGAGGATGTTGCTATCGCTACCTATCTCCTGGTGGGTTCAAACCTGGTTTAAGTTTCAGTTTAAGGTGTTAAACATGGTTGTAAAAAAGAAATAGGTTCATGTCTACTGAAAGCAGTATTTTTGAAGGTTGTCTAACTTTACCGTAGTACTGGACTCATCTCTGTGAATTCAGGTTCTGTGGGCTGAGGAGAGAGCTGAAAGAAACCTGACGGCGCCGCAGTCCTTTGTGGACCTCGGCTGTGGAAATGGCCTCCTGGTTCACATACTGACAAATGAAGGGGTAAGTTGAGGGTCGTCAAATCCAGTATTCATCAAAACCTCAAGCTGAGCCCAGGTTTAAATGAGGAAAATAACCCTAAACTAGGGCTGCACCGATTTCAGTTTTCTGGCTGATCTCCAGTCATCAAAAAGCCTGAAACTGTCAGGTGTTAAACCACTTTTAAGGTTCCAGTCTTATTTTATTGAAAAACATTGATCAAAACCCTTTAAACGATAGAAACCTGTTTAAACAGGACATTAGGTAGAGCTCACAGCAAAGCTAAAAGAGGAGAGTGGCTGATTTTCAGAACTTGTGCCACATTTGACAAAATAGCAGTTAGATATGGATAAAAACAATTGGTTTATTAGCAATATTTGAATACTTCAACCAAAAATACTTTGATTCATGAGTTTCTGACAGTTTTTGTTATTATTATTATTATTATTATTTTTATTATTATTATTTTGTCATTTGTGTTYATTRTGAAATTGGTCTTRAATWWRATTTCACTTGGCATTAAAAAGTCTTAAATGTAACTTTCGTGAAACTGTAGGAACCCTGAAATATGTTCCTGGAGTTAGTTTATACCTCCAGGGCTTGGCCATGGACCCACACAGGCCTCTCCCTCTGTTTGCACAACACCCAGCCTCAGTGGTCCTCCTCGCAGGKGTTGGGTCCACTTGGAGAGAGCTCCCTGCCTCTCTTTCAGGCCCGACTCGGCTGAGCYGCAGTAGCCAGGTCTCGACCACCAGGTGCTCCCTGACGAGCTCCTGCTGGGTGGTTTCCTGATGGTTGATGCTGCTCCTTCGCATCAAAACGAGTGMGTTTAGATGGATCAGGCGTCTCTTTGGAGGTTTTCTGAACGTGTCCCGCTTAGAATCGTTCCTGGGGCAGACCCAGAACTCAGGAWTGTGTATCATCTCTAGCCTTGGGGTCCCTCTGGGGGACCTTTGGAGAGCGATGTCTGTTTCTCTGCTCAACCTGATCACTGATGAGTGATAGAAGCTGGTGTCTGAAGTATGTTTTTGTGGAATAATAATTTAGAACCTAATTAAAAGTCTAATTAAATCCCTGCTTGATTGACACTACCAAGGTGGTGAAGGTGTTAGCAGTGGGTTGTGTGGAAACTTGCAGTGTTTTTGGTTTGAGAAATTTAATAAAATAAGAGCGCAGGCAGGCTGATTTGTTTTTAGCTGTTAAATCTGACAGAGACTGAAGGACGCCTTCTTCTTCAAYCGTTCATATGAATAAGAAAACACCCACTTAGATTAGTCATAAATAAGCTCATTAGTGACAAAAACTCCAGCAATGACCCACAGACCGAGGGGAGAAAAACTGCAAACCAGAAACATCTCAGATTTCTCCCGTCGAGCCATTCAGGCTTAAAAATCACAGATTCTGTTCAGCGGCTGATAAATCCTGCCTCCCTTGTTCCTTTGATTTAAACTAATCCTTCCTGGCAGACAAATCGATAACACAGGATTAGTCAGATGAGGGGCTRAATACATCAAAGCCGCTCCTCTCTGAGACTTTAAATGCAGATGTGAAACAGGAGTGATTGAAATGATGCGCGGTGACTAGCAGCCGAACGCTAACGCCGCCTCGTGTTGCAGCATCCCGGACGGGGCGTCGATGTTCGCCGGAGGAGGATCTGGGACCTGTACGGCCCTCAGACCACGTTGGAGGTGAGTCTGCTGCCCCTCAAGACCAGGGATATTTGTACTTTTTGAAAAGTTTTTACATTTGGGCTTCATTTTACCATGAAAGAGAAAACCAGAACAACTCAAATATCACTCTTTTAGGTTGTTTTTCTGGCATTTTTAAAGTTACGCCATGTTTTTATATATATTAACTTCACTTTTTATTTAAATATAATAGATAAAATAAAAATATATGAATAAAAATCTGTTGTAAAAAATGCTTTCTTTAGGAGTCAGTTATTGTGAATAAACATCTTTGCTCTGCTAAGCATTAAGGCTCTTTTTTTGCATGTGGTCTACTCTATTTTAGGAAAAGGCAATTATTCCCAGCGAGAGCTTCTTATTCTCGGGTACAGACTGGCTGATTGGGAACCACTCAGATGAGCTCACACCGTGGATCCCCGTTATGGCAGCCAGGCGAGTCATCACCAAACACAATCACAGCCGGCAGCTCGAGTGCCAGCTGATCTCTGGAATCAGATTATAGGCAGAATTTGATGTGTGATGTCCGTGTGTGTGTGTGTGTGTGTGTGTGTGTGTGTGTGTGTGTGTGTGTGTGTGTGTGTGTTAACTGGGTTGAGGGGGTCAGCTGATGGCGCTGTTGAGCCTCAGGCTGCTCGTCCGGGCTGCCGATGATTTCCAGCTTGTTCTTTATCTCCTGAACTGCTTGAGAACTTTCTTTTTTCTTTTTTTTTCATGACTTCAGGTCATCCTACTCTTGCCGCTACTTTGTCCTCCCCTGCTGCTTCTTTGACTTCTACGCCAAGTACCAGAGACGTCAGAGCAAGAAGTCTCAGTATAAAGAATACATTGATTTCATCAGTGAGGTCAGCAGAGTCTGTGGCTTCAACACAGAAGAGGACTGTCTGAGGATCCCGTCCACCAAACGTGTAGGTGAAGGATTAAGATCCAGTCATGTTGTGAAGTAAATAACTATGTTGGTGTRATTATATGATAGTAGCTCTAGTTAGATTTGTTGATATTTAAACTCTTTTTACACAAAATGTACACAGAAGCAGCTTTTTGAATCCAGGTGGTGTTTTTTATGTGCACCACGGCTGCAGTCAATAGTTTTTCTACTCTTGTTTGAGCAGATCAACAGTAACGATGACGGATAACAGACAGCTGTTTGTGATGCAGTTTCAGCATCATTGTTTTCCATTGAAAAGTGTTCTCACACTGTGGACATGGTTGTATACTTGTGTGCGTCTTGACTTCTTAACGGCAGTTGTAAAGCATGATGATGCTGAAAACTGGATCGGCCCGATCACATGACTAAATCAGATTCTRTCCGATTTTCAAAAAATGTCCATATCTGCCACCATTACTGAGTATCTGATCAGGACATCGCTACTCGTTACAAAATTAAATACTGTATGTTAGAACTCATCATGAAAGAAGATGTTTCTGCACTCTGAAAAAAGAAGTGTTGAATTTACTCAACAAAGTCATGTTAACTGTCTCCACTAAGCCTAATTGGGTTAATGAGCAAAGAATATAAATATGTATCTCARTTTACCCAACCTGGCTTAGTGGAACCAGTTTGGTTCAGTAAATTTAACCGTTTATTTCTTAGAGAGTGTGTAAAAGTATTTTTACTTTGACTTTCCCAAATTTTGTGAACAGTTTTATGACTTTTACTTGAGTAGTTTTCTCGTCGGTGAAATTTTTTTTTTACTAAAGCCGTTTTCTGTTCATGTAATTTTACTTTTACTTAGTTATTTTTTTCAAGTACTTTGTAGACCTCTGGTCACAACCTCTGGTAGCACAAAAACCCCACCCAAAAAAACCCTCAGCTGGTGCTGGCTCTACATTAGCCTGGCGAGGGGKAAAGTAGGTGGGCAGCCAGGGCTATAATACACTGGAGGAAACCCTGATGGTCAGTCRATCGGCAGTCAGCACATGGTCACCTGGTGGTGGGAGATTAGYTTTTGCAAACACCTTCTTTAGTCCAGTAAGACACACGGCCCAGGCCTTGTGACAAGGTGGGGCAGGCGACACAAGGCTGAGAGTAAAATGACGCGATTTTTAACTCGCAACTTCAACAATGAGAGCTGATCTCGCAGGTTCCAAATCRTGTAACTTTTCACAATCAACTCTAGGAAATCATTAATTTTTCCTGTCTAAGTAGTTTTAGACAGGGAACCTTAAATAGCCCTTTAAATAATTTAAATAATTTCTGCAGTGCTGACAGAAATGTAGAGGAAAAGCTCCACCAACAGGCGCAAGAAACACAAAGTTAATGATGTAAAAAAAAACATCCAAACGAGAGGTGGTTCAAACAGCCAGCGCCTAAAACAGCATAATCAAAGGACAGTTCATGATCAGGTGTTGATCAATAGTTGATTTGGAGGAAATAGGTTCAGTCTGCAGCAGTTATTGGAGCTGTGCTAACGTTCAGCTCCTGCTGCAGGTGTGTCTGGTGGGAAAGTCGAGGAGCTAYGAGCTTTCTGACGAGGCCGAGTACGAGCAGCGGCGAGCTCGTTACATCCGGAGCCGACAGACCTCCTCCGAGGTGACGGCTCAAAGGTCAGGCRTCAAAGCCGGCGGGGATGAGGAGGGCGACGACGCCGCGGGGAGCACGCGGGGAGCCAGGTTCCAGCCCAGAGACAGAGTGGAAACGGTGCGAAACTGCGCTGCCCTCCCGCGAGACTTCGTCGACAGAATCGTCCTGCAGGTCGCTGGCGTACTTCTGGGAATGACTGCAGACGAGTCCTGCAGCAGCTGGAACAAAGGAGGTAAACAASAACAACACAACAAGTACACAAAAAACAAAATCAAATCTGAAGCAGCTCATTCTTCATGAAAAGTGGTGATTAAGTCTGATTATTCTCAGCTCTGGGARTATTTGAGCAACTTTAATTGAAAGTGTCATTAAAAATGTTCAACTACAGACATTAAGTTTTCAGGAAGGCTTGTATTGTGTTGCTTTCACCCTAAAGTGTAACATTTAGAACATTATAATGTTTTAAACATGTTTTTATTTTGCAAAGCAGCTCCAGTCAAGGTCGTCCTCACTGATAAAACATCAGGTTTTGTGTTTCAAACTTGATCTTCTGATCAAGGCTGGTTCCTTCATCRCAGTTGTTTCTGCCTGTTGATATAAAAAGTCATCTTTTTGTTCTGCTGTTGGCCATTTTATTAAGTCTTAAAAGAACATCTTTGACAGGTTTGCATGAAAAAAATGAATATGCAGTTATTTTCATTCTCACTTATTTCCCTCTCGGAGAAGCTGTCCTTTGTTTTTGCTTCTGCAGTTTCCTGGCTACAGTCTTGTGTAAACAGCACATTTTCTGAAGCGACAAAGTATTTTTTAAATGTTTTTTGGCCGTGTTCTGCCTTTGTAACTGGACGCCTTGAAAAACACCACAAATGAATCAATTCCCACACATKTTCTTTGTCACTATCTAGCTGCTTTCTGTCTCTGGAGCCTGAACCCCTCATCTGATCGCCTCTCCTCCCCCCTCACCGCCCTGTCCTGTCTCAGCATCAGTCAACAGAGCACCCCMCCACACACACACACCCGTGACCCATCACCACGCCACTCTTTGAACTCCACATCTCTCCTGACACACACAAAGTTTCACTCGCACACCACCCACACATCACCTTTGTCACACACTCTCTCCCTCTCACACACACACATACTGGTTTCCATGCTTTATTGAGACTTAATATTTTTGACATCACTTCCGGGGACCGCCCTCTGCTCTCAGTTATGGCCATTTTGAAGTGCAACACCGGGGCCATACCGGGTTTAGACCCAGGTTAAGCATGTTTGCATTAGCCCTAATGCCCTAGTTCCACCCTGATTTCTAGAATCGCGAGACCGGTTCTATTCAGCTCTGCCTGCCCCGCCCAATTTTTCTGCTGCTTTTCAGTGCTGCTCACTGATGGGTTCATTAACTGTGTTGGTTACTTCACACAGATGAGATTAACTTCATTTTAATCGTTTGCAAGGATTGTAACGTCTATTTACACAAGTTTAACTAGATACTAAGAAGAGTTGTGAAGTAACTAAGTACAAATACTTTGTTAATGTACTTAAGTAGAATTTTTGGGTATCTGTACTTAACTTGAGTGACTATTTTTTTCAATTCAATTCAGTTCAATTCAGTTMAATTCAATTCAGTTTATTTATATGGCGCCAAGTCACAACATACGTTGTCTCAGGGCACTGTACATGAAAAAAAGAACAACACAAACAACAAATTTTACTTCTACTTCTCACATTTTCACACAATTATCTGTACTTTCTACTCTTACATTTAAAAAAAAAAGGCAAAAGGTAAGAAGTCGTTACTTTTATTTTATTTTTGCTTGTTTTCATTCCAGCTTGTTATTGTAAAAAAAAATTCTATCCATATAAACTGTGCCTCCTAGATAGAGTGAATTTAACTGTGGTTGAATGAAAAGTATAAATATATAAAATTCTGATACSATATTAGTTTGTACACAAACAAATCATGTCACACTCCAGCAGGACATAATCATTAAAATAAAAGGACTGTACTTAAGAAGTATTTGTATTTCATGAATTATATTATTGCATCTGACCTGCAGCCCTCAGATAGATTTTCATTTTGGAGAAAAGGTTTGTGAAGCCTTGATATATGTTTGTATATAAACTGAAACAGCTGGACTAGTGCATCCTAAATTTAACATAAATTTATTATTTTAATACAATATAGTCATTTTACATTTTTTTGGGATGTCACCTCCTAATAAAGGTCATTACAGAAAATCTAACTACTCATTTCAAATCAATACTTTTACTTTTAATACTTAAGTGCAAAAAATATCAGATACTTTAAGACTTTTACTCAAGTAATATTCCTAAAGGAGACTTTAACTTTTTCCAAAGTAATTTTTTGGTAAGATACTTGTACTTTTACTCAAGTATCACTTTGTGGTACTTTATACAACACTGCTACCAAGCAACAACAAGCTAACATTAGCTACATTAGYTTTCCCTCCTCTGTCGTCCTGCCGTCGTGTCTTCAGCGTCACACTGCTGGTTGGTCAGATACATTATACCAATTATTGTTAAGTCACAAATAAAACAAAATAAGATTTGCATGTTTTTGATATGATAAGCCCCGCCCACATTGAGGCGACTCTGCTCAAAACAAACCCAACCAGGGCCGGACCTTACAATGCAGAAATACCATTAATTTGTCACCCACACACACACGCACACACACATAGGGTTTTATTATTTTTGTGTGGACCTGCRTTGACTTTAATTCATTTTTACAGCCTAATCCTGACCCCTTCCAGTACAGTCCTACCCCATCTTCAGTTCACACCTTAGTCCTAAATCTAAGCTTAACCTAAAACAGCATTTTATCTCCTGTATGGATCAGGCAAAATATSTTCAAAAGSGTGATCTAATGTCAAAATATGTATATATATATACGTGTGCAAACACACATACATACTGTATGTAGAACTTGAGACTATTATGTTTGAAACTGCAACAACTCTGATGTCGGTGCTGAAATTAACCGTAGAGAATATGAGGGAGAGGGGATAAAAGCGACCCTGTAGAAATGAACGGATGAATAATGCAACATCGTCTATGATTTATACATGAGTGTGTGTTTGTTTCGAGGGTTTCCACCAGTTAACTGCTGCTGTGTAAGAACAAAGAGYAAATTCAGGAGAAGCCAGTGTTTGTTAAATGTATTCAGTCACTGGAAGTCTTTTGGGATTTTAAATTTTTTTTGCTTTCCTTCCCTTCTTAAAAATCTTTGAAGACAATTAGCATATGTATAAGCTGATCGATCTGTTTTTCATCTTTTACAGGATTGTTGGGTTTTAGAAAACATCTTGGTGTTTGTGTAATTTGAAAAATAAATTATATATTTTTGTTGTTTTTACTTTATGAGAACAAAAATACACATTATGCTCCTAAACCAACAGGGACAAACACTTTTCTGTAGACAAACACTATAATCCCATGAAATAGCATGTCAAGCAGTCTGGTATATATAACAGAAGTTTAATTAAAAATATCAACTCCCTCTCTCTAATTGTCCCAGATATTTCATAGGAAACCACATAAAATAATCTTCTAAACGCTCTCCAGACCTGCTGCTGTTTATATCATATGCTAATTGTGATCTAAACTTAGAATAAATGTCACAGTCAATGTGTGAAGCTGATTGCTGTAACTTTGAACCAGATTACTAATTCATGCCGGTTCCACCGCTGATCTGGTTCATGTTGTTATGTAATTGTGCTGGGAAGTGAAAGGTGCACACTGAACATGCTGTTCTTTCAGCAGCAGTAAACGTCTCCTGGAGAAAGTTTCAGAGGAAGAGTAAATACATGAAGATACAGTGAGAGTCAGCATCCTGACAGAGGTGTTTGAGAGTGAGACAACTGTGAGGATTGTTAGTTTGGAATCACATAGCTGAAGCTTTCTGGGCTCAATTTGGAGTCTAAGTGTACCTCAATCAATCAATCAATCAATCAATCAATCAATCAATCAATCAATCAATCAATCAATCAATCAATCAATCAATCA
>NW_013952625.1:443405-452235 GCF_001266775.1 Austrofundulus limnaeus
ATTGAATACATCTCTACAACACCATATAAATCCATATATACATATCCATATATATAAATCCATCCATCCATCCATCCATCCATCCATCCATCCATCCATCCATCCATCCATCCATCCATCCATCTTGCAGCTCTTCTAGGAGGATTCCAATTCATTCCAATGCCAGATGAGAAACATAGTCTCTCTATTGTGCCTGGTGTCATCTTCTCCCTGTCGGACATGCCTGAAGCAACTCCCTAGGGAGGCAYACAGGAGGCATCCTTACTAGATGCCTGAACCACCTCAACTGGTTTGTTTGGATGTGGAGGAGCAGCAGCTCAACTTTCATTCTATCACTAAGGGAGAGTCCAGCAACCCTATGGAGAAAACTAATTTTGACAGCCTGTATCTACATTCTCGTTCTTTTGGTCACTACCCAAACTTTGTGACCATATTAGGTTAGGGTAATGTAGACCAACTGGTTAACAGCTCAGCTCTCTTTTCACCACAGTGGACCAGCACAGAGTCCCACAAACTGCAGAAGCTGCACTGATTCATCTGTCAATTTCACGCCCCATTCTTCTTTCACTCATTAAAAAGACCCCAAGATACTTATCACTTCCACCTCTTCTTGGAGTCAATAAAGAGCCCGTTACTGCTGGTGTTTAGTCAGCTTTAATTAACTCTTCTTATAACTTTTGTGTCTCTGACACAACACCAACTAAAAATACAACATAAATATAGAATGAGACGGTGTCACGAAGACAATGACATAAACAAATGATACAAGACATATAAACATACCTCGCTGGCTGACCGTTCTTTTGAGGTAGAAATGAGCAAGAAAAAGAATTCTTAAACTTGAATTACTTTAAACAACTAATTAATATCTTGCCTTCATAGCATGTGCTTCTTTCCTTTAGTGCCCCAGCGAACATTCTGGATTGCACTTCCTACTTTTGCTTTTCAAAATAAAAGTCACAATAACAAAAAATGTGCCTAATACAAAATAAAACAAAAAACTAAAACTATGGCAGTAAAAATACTTGAACTCCTCCACTTGAAGCAGAACCTCAGCTCCAACGCGAAGAGAGCAATCCAACCTTTTCTGACTGAGGACCATGGACTCAGATTTGGAGGTGCTGATCCTCATCCCAGCCGCTTCACACTCAGCTGTGAACCGCTCCAGTGAGAGCTGAAGATCACGGCACGATGACGCCAACAGGACCACATCATCTGCAAACAGATGGAATCCTGAAGCCACCAAACAGGACTCCCTCTGGCCCCTGTGGTTTACAAACAGAATCTGTGACTTCCAGTGACATTGTGTTTGGTCAAAGCAAAAACAAAGTACACTTTCCTGAAAGAACATAAATGAGATGAGTAATGGGAAACAAACATTTTTAGGTAAGACCTTCTCACCATAGTAGTTACTTTGTCCTCCAGAAAACATAAAGAAGAAGGCAAAATATTTATAAACTTTGAGAAAACTGTCACAAGTGTTAATCAATAATGTTGCAATCACAAAGGCTCCAGTCAACTTCAGAAGACCGGAAGAGCTTTGACACGTTCTAGTTAACTAGAAATGGGAAAATGAAAAACATGAATAAATACAAATTTTTAGAACAATCAGATGACATTATAGTTTTGTGGCACTCATCAGTTTTCCTGAGGAAAGTGCTACCTGATTGACTTTGTGAATTAAGCAGGAGAAACGAGACTGGATTGGCTCAGACGGAGACTAGGTGTGGTAATCAACCTTCCTCTTCTGCTCAACGCCTCTGATTGCAATCAGGAAGAGAGACTTTGACTTGATGCCAATCCAACATCAAACCATAATTTGCCAATTGTTTCACAATTGTGAGTTTGTTCTGAAGCACCTGAAAGTGGTCTCAAACCCAAAAGATGATGCAGAATTAATCATACTGGCTGGTATCTAATCACAGTGTTCAGCTCAAAAATATCTTAAAACATGAAGGAATAGGAGTASATACAGAATGTCTGATTCTGCATATCGTTATGCAATGTAGGTTTTTATTGCTTACCTTTTTAGGAAAAAATATCAAAATTGATTAGTATAAAATTGTAAAATTACTAATTAGGACAGACTTACAAATTTCGTCTTTATTGGGTGCATCAGTTTATTGAAAGCAGTTTATTGAAACCATCAGTTTATTGAATAGCAAAGTTGTGACACATTTTTTCCTCATTCTCTTGACTTTTATGAAGCTATATTATTATAATTAGAAATAATTTAAAATTTTCATAGTAAAGTCATTTATATCTCAAAGCCTCTGACATGCTGTAGGAGAAGCAATGGCACCACTTTGTAATGAGAAAATTATAACATAGCCAGGGTTTCCTCCAGTGTTTTACAGGTTTTACCTATTCACTTATGTATGATTAGTGGTGTGGGGTCTGCACCTTTTTTTCTGAAGTCTGTTATTAGTTGTCCTGATGTATCTCAACAATCCAGTTAGTAAAAGGACCTGACTCAACTTTGTTAGATCTATTATTAGTTTGTTGGTTTTTGAAGAGTTCAGGATAAGGTTGACCACAATCGGAGAGCATTGAGCTGCTGCAACTATACACGCTGCCATAACAGGCACAAAGTACTTTTTTATCCTACTCTGTGTATGGTTTTATTGTGCTTTTTATACTGTTATTTTAAATGTGTAATACTACTTTATCTTATGTGCAATATTCTTCAAATTAATAAAAACTGTTAGATGTGTAACACCGGGGGATTGCCACTCAATTTTATTGTATAATGACAAAGGTATCCATCCATCCATCCATCCATCCATCCATCCATCCATCCATCCATCCATCCATTCCTTTTCTACTCTGAACCTTAAAGCATTGAAAATGTGAAAACACACAAGTCGTCTGAAATTAACTCAAAGTTTTGTTGAAAAACTAAGAGTGATCATCTTTTATAGTTGAGATTTTTGCRCATGAAAGTTCTCACCTCATTTCATTTTGCACTCATGCTCATTTCGAATCCGTTCAAAGAGCTACAACAATCTCCCACACCACRCGAGCAGTAGTTGCCCCTCTTTTTACTCCAGTGGCTCTAAAACCTTAAGCAAGTCCAACTGGACTTGGAGCCGAACCATTAATACTCGTCTGCACCTGGTCTTAGTTCGGACAGAATCTGCTGCATCAATACTGTCCCTCTCCCATTAATTCCCATTACCGTGGATAGCAGTAAAGGGCAGCTCTAAATGGTCTATTGATATTATATTAAAGCTGGAGCTCCCTGGCGTCTGAGCTGCAGGACGACAGTCTGCCTGGTTTCACACTCTGTGTTTTGGCTGCGCTCGTGTCTGTGAATGTGGGAGTGTGTTGCATATTTTAAGGATTAACTCAGCGGTTTGACGAACYGAATCTGAGATATATTCATGTGGACAATATGTTTTCTTGATTAGGGTGATTTTCAGTGGCAGAGAGATGACTTTCAGCAACCAGAATCCTTCAAAAGAAACCTTTAAAACTGAGGAACTGTGGAATGAGTTTAATAAAAGGCATAGATGGGATTTTCTAATATTCTGTAATCTCAACAGAATATCTGAAGCACCCAGCGGTAATTTAGTGAAGAATACTGTGATAACTTTTCCTGCAGATTGAGGTCAAATGTAGTTATGACAAAGTACAAGTAGCAATGGAATCAAGTGTCTTAAGTATGCCAGAGAAAACAGAAGAAGGAATTTTTATTTGTGTAAAGCAAAGGTCGCTTCTGATTGGATTCTCTCGTGGTGAGGGAAAAGGGCAATGCCCCGGAAAAAATTATAGAGTCCAAAAGTGAAAGAGCTTATCTGCTCAACTCGTTCGCTGAAGCTTCTGTYGCCCTTTCTGCTCGCAGGCAGTGTTGTTTAAAATTTGGAACCCCAGTGGAAAGAAAAGAAAAAAACGTATAAATGAGTCACCCTCTGGAATGACCGTGTGGAGAGGCGGCAGCAGAGTTCAGCCCTGATAAACAGGCATCGACCCGGTTTTATTTTTTCTTCCTGCATGTAAAAACGGTCCAAACAGAGCATTGATCACTTTCACACTGAGGATGCTTTAACAGCTTCAACTCCCAACCAGCCGRCCCCCGTCCAGTGCAGCCTAAAAAGTCCCACGTTAACATATCGGCGAATGTGACTTCGATAAGACGCCCTCCTGCTCTTTGCTTTCAGATAGATTTTCACCTTTTGTCTTTCCCTCATCAGGCAGCCTCTCTGTGGGCGACGTCGCCGAGYTGTTGGAGCAGGAGACCCTGCAGCTCCTGAAGAAAGAGTGCGGAGGCCTTCAGACGCTTCTCAAGAACAACCACCAAGTCTTTCGAGGTAGTTTGCATCATTACAGGTCGGCCACATGAGTTAGAACCAAAAAGATACTAGGACTTTTGAGGAGAAAAAATGAATAAATTGAAAAATGGGATTGGGGATTTAAGACCTGCCCTGTGAGYGTAGCCTTCCTTACCTATGTTACATTGTTTCAGGTGATGGATTTATCAAATATACTCAATAAATCTATTCTCTAACTTTCTGCCATTGCTAGTGAACGTGTGCAGACCCCTGACCAAATGAAAAGGTACTTTCTGATAGAGTTGCTGGTTTTATTATGCAACAACTCAGCTGAGGTGTTCTGAGCCCCAACAATACATCACTCCACTCTRATGTTGTCTTCTGGACAGAGAACAGACTTGTTTGGGAAGATCCTACATTAAAAGATCAGATATGTTCCTGTCTTTTTTCATTTTAGTGGAAGGAGGGAGGGTCTACATAAGAGATTGGCGGGACAAGAAGTCCTCCGGGGCTGCAGTCCAGAGGAAACCCATCGCCCCCGGTGCCATGAAAACTCGTCTGTGTTGGTTTTACACCCACCACCCTCAGGGCTGCCCACTAAACACCCAAAACTGTGCCTTCGCTCATGGACCAGATGAGCTCCGACCCTCCACCAGACCACCAAAGAAGAAGATGTTTTGAGATTGCACCTCTTGATAATTTAACTTCATGTTTTTAAGTTGGTTATACATCTTTTTTTATTTCAGTGTAGCTTTTGTTGAAGTGAAAACATTTTACAATAAAAGCTTCATATTTAATTAACAAGTCTAAAATTGAGTGTTCTTGTTTGTGAGTTMTTTCTCTCAGCTCAGACGTGCTCTCTGAGGTTCACAGACGGGGCGTGGGATAAAGGCTCGCGCAGTGTTTGAACGGAGTAAATGTTAGAGCTATGAATTATTTGTTGGCGGGACACGAAGGGTCGAGCTGCGTGTCGTCCTCTCCACGGGCGCTTGCTGCTGCTTCTTTCAGTCGCAGCTTGGCTCAAATGTCAAAAGACGGTCGGAGCTTTCCCGAGGTCTGCAGCAGGGYGGAGGGAAAAGCCACTTCTTAATGTGATAAAATATTTCAGGACTGGTTTTCCTTGGACTAGTTTGAAAATATATTGTAGGTTTTTCCTCCCCTCTCACATGTCTGTTGTTTATGACCGTCACAACCCYGAGGAAACTAAATTAGTTTGTCTGGTTTAAACGGTTTCCAGATGGACGAATATTTCTGTGTCAAAACATATGAATTACATTAAATTATTTCCCTTTAATTATTATTGATTAATGTGATGCAGTGCCRTGTTTCTTCCACATCGGCTGCTTTAAGGTTTATTTTTGTTCTGTAATTGGAAGAAGACCTGCAGGAGTGTCTGTTTTATTTGTTTGTCCGTGCTCAGGAATTAAACAAGGCAGTGGCTAAAACACACGTGAATGCACGCACGCACGCACATACACACACATAGATATACAGTATATATTGTATATTAAAATCAAGAAAGAAGGAGAGCCCATTAAGGGAGAAAAATCTGGCCTCAGATCTGGGTCAGGAAGTAGCGACGGCAGCTCTTTGCCCAAACCGACAAGTTTTCCTCTTTTTCTCTCTTCATGCTTTAGTCATTTTAACAGGGACGTTTGGAATACAGCTACTTTAAGATGTTTTGAAGGGTTAATGTCCTTAAACTAACTCTCCTAAACATCAGCACCCCAGTTTTATTCGCTCTCCTCTGGCTTCCAGTTTGTTACAGAATACACTTTAAAACTTTTATTGTTTGCTTTTAAAGCTCTTAATGGTCTTACCCCTTCTTTTTTAGCTGATTTAATAGTTTTCCATGAGGAGGAGAGAACTTTAAGGCCAACTRATACATTTTTACGTTATGTTCTAAGGTCCAAACATTGCAGATTTTGGATCTGGCTTCCTCAGGATTTACGCTCCACTCCTGACCTGGGCTTTTAAAATTTATAGTGATTTCTTGTTCTGTGAATAACTTTTTTTGTTTTATTGTTTTTGTTGTGTCTTAATGTCTGTTTTATATTGTCAAACTGAAGGCTTGCGAGCCAAATGTGGCCCACCACAACATTTTATGTGGCCTGCAAGAGCTTCAGAGATGCATTAAAAACATAAAAACATGTACAATAGGTTGCCTTCAGGCCCAGGCCTCCCTTGAAAAAGAGGTCTGAAATCTCAGCGGGACTTGCCGATTTAAATAACGATAAGTAAAATAAAATTAATGTCTCAAAAATAACAAAGCCAGCCTTGGCCATAAACTACATCTCCCATAATGCATGTTGATTATGTTACACATAATATGATGGCATCYAGGATTCCTAGGAAAGGATAGGATAGGAAAGTAGCCATCAACATTTGTTGTGTAAAATCTCCAATTCTTTGCATTTTAACTACTACTTTAATTCTGCGTTCTATTTACATCATATTCCGGAACTAGGAATGACGGCATTTCCCAACAAACCATTTGAAACTGCATTCCAGTTAGCCGACAGGTGATTGTATTGCTTCTGCTAACCTAGCTACAACACTGCTACAATATAAATGATGACAAAACGAGAGCTTTACTGCGTGCAAATAAACATTGATTTTAACACATACAGTACGCACCGAAAAAGCACTACTACTTTTGCGTGTGACTAAACATGCAAAAATACATTAAGAACAATAATTAACAGTAAAAGTTATGGAGATACCTTTCTAAAGCTGTGCGTAGCTGCCATGGGAGGAAGAAAAATTCCATTTCCCAGTGCTGCTGGAAAACACCATTACTGCAGCCTGGTTGTATTGGGAAGTGGGAATTTCCCACTTACAAGTCATAAATATAAACTGGATTCCAGTGGGAATTCCCTGCCAGAAGTGGGATCAAATGTGTTAAAACACCGTTTCCTTGCAGGAAATACCACGTAGAGCTCAGTTGTTTGTTAGAAGTACTCAGCATAATGAAACAAGGAACGTGATGTTTTGTTTTTAGTCAAAGTAAAACATGAAACGTTGAAGTTAATTACAAACTGGCCCTTTGAGAGCCACCATAATGTGGCCCGCTGTGAAAATGAGTTTGATAGCCCTGTTGTAAGGAGTTCAGGATCCTCTCTGCTGTGGGGGTGCTTTAGTAAAGAAGAAGTTGTGGAGTAGAGATCCTGAACAGAGAACCGATGGATGGATTGTCCACATGTTGAACTGAAAGTGATTGTATAAACCCTGTTAAAATGAATATAACATTTAACAGATTTTACCATATAAATTTTATTTTTCTTAATCTTTAATACATTGAAGATTTTTTAATTCTTACRTAGAATCAGTTACAGAATGAAATGCTTCATGACCAGAAAGATTTGACCAGAAAGATGAAAATATAAAATCATTTAGTAATATTTTTCCTCTGCAGTTTTAGCTTCACTGTCACCTGAACAACATCACATTTTAATAAAAACAGGTGAAATTCTATTGACTTTGTTCTGACTGACTGACTTAGTACAGAATAAATCAATCCACCACACTCACAGGTCCAGCTTTTTCTAGGTTTTCAGTTGGAAAAGTGTCAAACACTTTAAAATTGTGGAGTTACAGTCCTCCTCGTACTGAATTTTACAAAAATGATCCATGTAGCAAAAAGAAAAAAAAAAAACCCCTACAAATTTGCACTTTCTAGTAAGAGCACAAATTATGTTCTTGAGTAACATGTGACTCAGTGTAAACAAAGGCTGAGTCATGCATGTAAGTGGTGAGGTGAAGAGTCCTTTCAGCTTCTGCAGGGCCGAATAAATAAAAACACAGATCAGAAGCAAAGCTTTATGTTGYTGAAATGGAGCTGATTTAAATGCAAACCAATTCGTATCTGACACATATGGAGGCCACCAGGTGTCTGGTTTGAAACAACGGAGGTCAGAAGAATCTGTTTAGCACACCGTGGACTCACATCGATGCCTCTGTACCACAGGTGTTGCAGTTAGCTTTGATTTCTGTGTGGAGATGAGGGAGACTTCTGTCAACACCAGAAATGAAATTAGGGGCTTAGGGATTGTCACCATCCAACTATAATATTCAAAAACAGCAACAGCAGTAACTGCGGTGTCACCTACAATTTCTGACATTTTGAGAGGATTTTTATCCATGTGTAAGAGCTCCTCCATCTTGGAGCATGACTTGTGTTCATTAAATGGCTCTCAAACTGTTGGCTGTTATTTCTCTGTTCTACTAAAAGATGTTTTTGACACAAGAAAACATCTATTCACTTTAAAAAAAATCGTCTTTATTTATAACATTTTTCACTGAAGCACATCCCCATCTCGTTACTGATGAAACGCATTCTGGAGACCATGATGGATGGTGATGATGATGATGATAATAAAGTTATGTCTTGTATTAGTTTCTATGCTTTGCACAATATATGGGTTGAAATGATTAAATGTGATGCTTCGTAATAGCTCTGGAGCTAACTCAATATATACATACTGTATATTAGTAATACACACATATATGACGTTACCTCCTGAGCTAATATTATTTTGAGAGCTGATGCTATATATATA
>NW_013952625.1:453193-455674 GCF_001266775.1 Austrofundulus limnaeus
ATATATATATATATACACACACACACACACACACACACTAGCTCGGGAGTTAATATTATTCAGAGAGCTAATGTTATACATATACATGCATTATTATACATTATACATACTAGTATTATTTCAAGAGCTAATGCTATATATATAGCTTGTGTGCTAGCACTCTGTATCACCATATATATTGAATGAATAAATGATATTATCTTGGTAGATACAGAGGACCAGTAAGCGTCATCATTTACCCAGAATGCTTCACAGTGTAAATAACATGGCAGCTGTGCTGTGTTCCCTTCAAGGCTCTGTGTTCACAACTTCAGATGTTTTTTTTTGTTTTTGTTTTTTTTGGCTGTCTTTACATAAAAAACATTTTTTGAATGTCAGCATTTTTCTGATATTGATTCTGCAAAAATAAATAAATAAATAAACTTGGTGCTCGATGAACACGCTGTAGTTTCCATGCAGGGTTGCTAGCTGACTTTTGCATTTCAGTGACACATGCATGACATGAAAGCTCAGACTTCAGCATGGAAACAGTTTGGAGATTGAATATTTTAAGTTTAAGGAATCTTTGAGAAGTCCAAAGGACATGCCCTAGAGATCAAAAATTAAAGTTTTGCATGAGGACCCGCCTTTCCCCCCATCATTAATRAATATGGTAATTCAAGGAGATAAAAATTGTGGTTGAGCTTCAGCTGCAAAGTGACAGCCAGCAGCTTTACCCAAATTGAATAAATGTACATTCAATTTTCCTCCCTGTGACAAACACAAATAATTAAACTTGTTAAATCTTAGTTTGACATAGCATCTTAAGCCAGWTATCATGTGGAGAAACTGTCAGCATCTTTTTCCTTAAGACGGAAATGACTTGCCTTCACAAATTCAGACACATGGGACATTAATCTGACCAACATGAGCGCAGCCCAGCAGCTCTAATATCAAGTGAAAATTGGACTTGGGACAAAAGCAGATCAGGAAGGTGTTGTTACCAGGGGAGATGGGCCGACATGACCCAGGTGACACAAAAGCAGCTGAGCCTCTCAGAACCGCCATCTTCTGACACTCAGTCCCATTTGATAGGATCTACAGAACAGTGCTTTATCAGTTCGCTACAGAAAAGATGTGAGAACTCATGACTTTCTTCTATTCATCTCAGTGGTCGGAACACGAATCACATCCAGTCTCGGTGTGCTCTTGTTGCAAGCTGGGAAAAAAAAGACATACCAATAATCAGAGACCAGGTTAACTTATTAGCATAGCAAACAAATAATAATGAGTTTCTTTGYACATAACTGAACTCCTAAGGTGAAGGGGTTCTGTTATCTGAGGGATATTGAGGGATGGTAGGATGAAGCAGGAGACAGACCAWCAGATAGGGGCCTCACTTTTCCTTGTTCAGTTGTGATGAAGAAAGTTGAGTTGAAAGGCAAAAAGCTCTTGATACACTGGTCTGTSTATGTTCCAACCCTCACTTGTGATGAGGCGTGGATCATGACTGAAAGAACGAGATCCATGTGGCTAAAATGATCTTCCTTCGACAGGTGGCCCGGGCTCAGCCTTAGAAATAGGGTGAGGAGCTCCATCATCTGAGGGACCTGATATGATGGCATGCCACTGACCCAGTGGTGGTTYGGTTTGTTTGGTGCTTTCAGATCACCTCTGACAAACCACATCTGGGCCACCAAAGGGCCGTCATTCTTTGCGGTATCTGGGCTGAGTGTTAGTGCATTGTGTGGACTAGAACTGGGCCAGGCCCAGGGGAAAACTGGGACTCACTGGAGGTATTATGTACACTCCCTGGCCAGGGAACACCTCAGGGTCTCTCAGGACGAACTGGAAATTGTTGCTGGGGAGAGGGATATCTGGGTTTCTCTCCTGGAACTGTTGCCTCCTTGACCTGATGATGGAAATGGAGAGATTGGGTTTGGCCTTCATAAACTGCCTGTTCATAGATTCATGAAATGTTTCAGTTTTTAATGACACCCGATAAGAAGAAATACTGTTTGCACCAGTTTCAAAACGTGGACCAACCTGTAACAGTCTGGTTGGGATGGTTGGAGTACAACATTTTGTTTGCTTTAGCTCAGTGGTGGACTGTGATGGACTTGCAACCTGTCCAGGGTGTACCCCGCTCCTCGCACTGTGGCTGCTGGATATGGGCACCAAGTGACCCTGAAAGGAAGAAATGGGGATGGATGGATGGATGGATGGATGGATGGATGGATGGATGGATGGATGGATGGATGGATGGATAGCTCAGTGGTGTCCAAAGTCGGTCCTCAAAGGCTGGTGTCCTGCATGTTTTAGGTGCTGCCCTGGTTTAACACAGCCGAACCTAAGGATTGCTTAACTAGTGGGCCTCTGCAGACCTTGATGGCAAACTGAGAAGGTAAATCATGTATTTGAATCAGCTGTGTTGAAGCAGGGACAAATCTAAAACTTGCAGGAGACCGGCCCTAGAAGACCGGATTTGGATATGCCTGCTTC
>NW_013952625.1:457939-459289 GCF_001266775.1 Austrofundulus limnaeus
GTCCTGGTCTGTCTCAGTTTTACCCACGTTGATCTTGTTTAAATCCTGATAGTGGGCCTCTGCAGACCTTGATGGCAAACTGAGAAGGTAAATCATGTATTTGAAACAGCTGTGTTGAAGCAGGGACAAATCTAAAACTTGCAGGAGACCGGCCCTAGAAGACCGGATTTGGATATGCCTGCTTCAGCTTCACAAAACTGAGACAAAAAGATTTCTCAAGAGTAACATTTTAAACCATGATGGTTTCAAGCTATTATTAAAATAGAAACAGTGTTGTGCAGTGCTGCTGCATTTGAAAGAACAAAAATATGAGAATCTAAAGATTATGTATTTCCATTATTTTTGTGTATTTAGATGCTTTTTGTTAAATTTTGATATAATTCTGCGTATTTAAGTTGAACCAGACTTTGTTTACTTTAGTCAAAATCGAATAYCTTGCTCATGTCCTACGAGAGGAGCAAAATCTCCCACTTAGCATGACTTGAAATGAAATTTCTGTAAATTTGGTTCCACTTTGACAGGAATGTATGGTAGTCTTTTTTAGCTTAGCTTTAAAAGAATACCTCTGCCTCCCCAGAGAGACGACGAGTGGGTGATGCTGGCTGGAAATAGAACGAGTTGAGAAAGGWTGAACCAACGCTGCACCTTGTGCTTGATTAAAGATTAACAAGGAACTGCTTGCTGGTTCGGAGGTTTCTCAAAGCCTTGTTTTATGTCTCTGATTGGGATTATGTAACACTTGTTAATACTTCATGTGCCGCACTAAAAAAAGTAACGACATCTGTCGGCGTGGCAGATTCAGTCCTGACAGGACGAGGTGGAGCGTCTGAAGACTGCTGCCAACATATTGATTAGCTGCTTTTTCACAGCTGCCTKATCAATTCAGCCACAGTAATCGGAGCAGAATTTATTCGGATTAAAGATGAACCACCAAACAGAAAAGGTCTAAGGGGTTGATCTAATACGTCATCTTTCTATGAAACTCTGAAGTGGATGTCCTCCTGGATTCAGTGAAAACATTTAAGAAAAAAATGACCTTGGAAGCTCTGGTACAGACAATAGAATGTTCACAAAAAAGGTTTTCACTCATTCAAAAGAGGGAGCCGTTTAAAATGTATTTTTTGTATTTGTAACCAGTTTTTAGAACAAGTTTTCAGAAAAGGAGAGCAAAAAACAAGATCAGTCTGATTTTAAATGCACGTTCTGATGAAACAAGCTTTTATTTTTTGAAGGAATGCAATTTTCCTGCCAACCTTCATGCTAAGGTTTTAAACAATGGGCCTCATGCAAGAACACGTTCGTATTCTTATCCTAAATTTCTCTTACTTTTGTTCGTACAAAGGGTTCGTA
>NW_013952625.1:462259-467782 GCF_001266775.1 Austrofundulus limnaeus
GTTATTAATGAAGAAAACCCATCTGGATAACAGCAGACTGACTGCTCGTAAAATATATGACAGGTCTGGAGCACTCGTGAATTTTGTTAGTATCTGAAAAAAATCTTAGAATATGAAAACATTGGTGAATGCCACAAATTCTCCTAAATCACTCGTACGCACAACTTAAGAACAAATCTGTGCATACGAACGGTTCTTGCATGAGGTCCAATGATCTTACAGGTTGGGAATGACTCTCGGCTACCACCACACCTGATTTTAGCTTAGCAATCATAATATTGACCCAGTTACGGCCATTTTTATGCCCGCTGATGCTTAACCTTAAACTGAGTTTACTACTTACAGTACATCATTTTTAAACATCACCATGAAGTTTCTTCTAAAGAYGCAGAAGCAGTGATCCCATGATAAAAATACACACACGCACGCACACACGCAGAAGCTAGAAGACACAAATAAAAACACCARCCTTTTAACACTTCCTCGCACTTTCCAGCCAACCTTTCAACTGAACTTTYCTGTGATGCCTGAAGTCAGATCTGTCTCTTTCTGCTACGATCTGAACACTGAAACTCCGCATAATCCATGCCGATTGACTGACCAGCATTTGAGAGAGTGGCAGATAATGTATTTAAATGATRTGTGTGATGTCATAAGTGAAGATTCTCTCAATATTGGTCATAGATGGTTTTCACTTTGYAGCTTGTTTGCAGTTATTTGCCAGAAATTGACAATGTTAGTTAACATGTTCAAATCCTAAAGGAGAATGTTTGGTTGTGAAGTTGTAAAAAAAAAAAATAAATAAAACAACAAAACAAATCCAGATCTGCCCGAKGCTGGTTCAAGACATAGCACGATTCTTCAATAACCAGTGGTGGAAATGGTCTGGCTAATCAGCTAACAGCGGAACTCATTTTTTGTTAGATGGATAAGCTTTTTCACTAATTTTGTAACTGTTAGAGGACCAATTTGCTTCCATTAAATTAGGTGTTGCCAACTTGAAGCCCGATAATAGCTAACTAACAAGCTAACAGGTTTGTGTCAGTCCCACCAGTCTTCAGCTCCAAGAAGATGAAGACGTGTGACGCAGACTGAGTGACAGTTGTAGTCAGCGATTAGCTGTTCATGTAACTTCAACTAATATTTAACGTTGGTGTTAGCCTCTGTAAAAATTTTTATGTTTAGCATTATAGTGAAGCTTTGTTTTTAGTTGGAGAACTGAGTTAACTGTTCTGTTAACTAAAACAAGGCAAAGTGTAAATCGGTTGACAAAAGAACTAGCAAAAATGAAGAAAAACCATACTACAGAAGATTGTTAGTAAATGACAACAGGTGTGCTGTCWACCAATGAGACACAGGTGGTGTGTGCAGAGATAGAGACAGCTGAGGTCAACTACTAGATGTGATGCTACAAAAACAAAGAATGTAACTAAAAAAAATCTGAATCTATTTTAACCAGAACAATAAAAAAAAGAGATCCAGAGTTAATGCAAACTGTGATAAAAGAAGACAATCCATACAAACTTATCCTTTCTGTTCTCAGAAATTATGCACCATGGAATATAAGTATGTATTATGTCAGCCTCAGTCATATCTTTATTTATAGACACATCCAGAGGTTGTGGAGGCTCATAAAACAGACTTAGTCTYCTCTCAGGTACTCTGATGGTAGTTCTTGGAGAAGGGACAATGTTGTCCCTTCGAGGCTTCAGAGTTTTATCGTAATCACTGAACACTCTGATCTAAGCCTCATTAAATCTTAAATACTTTGCTTGTAATCCTCCACAGTGGCAGAAAGATGTAAGGTGGTCGTCCCAACATACAGCAGGGTGTAAAACAGACTATTTTTTTGCCCGGCCGGTGATTCACCCAGCATGAGTCACCGCACCTTTAAGAGCGTTGAACCCTGAATGATGCGCTGACAAATGKTTGGAGAAGATGTTTTTAGATGCATAATATTCTGGGGGGTCTTTTCCTTAAGGCCAYTGGCTCACGTTAAAGGTTGGTCGAGGAGGATGAGATTGTGAGAAGCACAGGCGAAACAAACTGCTGTTGTCGAGGAATCTGCTCTGGATCCTTCAGGGTCACAGAAGTAAATGAGGCAGAGCTTGGACTCACTTTTATTTACAGTGTCCAGAAGGCAAAAAGGGGGACAWATGCTGCAACGATGGATCCCATGATACATTAGCTGCTCTACTTTACTTACAAACAACCCTGCCACAGTGTCTCGCAGCAATTTGTGAAAATGTCAAAAAAAATATAATAAACTGATTGGACCAAACCACAAATTTCTTTTTTTTTTCTTTGTTACAGATGGGAACATAAAAATAACTCCGTACAGTCTCATGGTATTTTGTGACACAGTCTCCAAAAGAGAAATKATGAATTTAAAGGTGAATGTGTCTGAAGAAGTTTAATAGTAGAGTTAAAGACCAGACTTTCATCCAGGAAACACATTCCTACATGATAAAATGATTTGGTCTTGACTAGGTCCAAAAATTATTCAAATCTAACCCTAAGTTGTCAACAACAACAACAACAACAACAACAACAACAACAACAGAGTCCACCATGTTTTCGTTCATTAAACTAAAGTCAAACTGAAAAGATGAGTGTGGAAACCTCCTTGATCCAGCAGCTTGTGGCACCTCCTAACTCCAGCCTTTACCATCGATAAGTCAGCGATCATTTTCTGTGACTTTACTGGTCTCTAACACGGAGGAATTTTGACCCAGATAGCAAAAATTATGGTCAAAAACGTTGATTTTTGGTTAAGCRYGACGATTGATGGCTAGYCAACCATTAAACAATCATCCAATTCTAGCAAAAATAACCAATGTTGAAAAGATTTTATTGAATCAATGTTTCATGGTCAAATTCTAWTGATTGAAATGTCAACGTCTAATCAATGTTGAATCAACAMGATATAGTATCAGTTATGGTTGAATATCTAACATGTAAGGGTAAGTCAACATTGATTTTGTATCATGCCTAACCATATTTCAATGTTGATTCACTCATRTTTTGCTATCTGGGGACCCACTCTTTACATTCAATTGCTTTAGTTCAGTGAAATCTGGATTTTGAGTTGACCACTACATAGAGTTAAATATTATCAGAATGGAAGCATCAAAGAAAAAAAAGTACTAGTCCAAGCACACACCCTTGTGGAACTCCATGAGTGATGCTAAGTTCCATTTAGCTCTGAGGTTGGAACTCAGATATGGAAATGACATCAGACCAGAATTAATTAACTAATTCAGTTGCCAGATGAAAAGCCAGAAGGTTTTGCAAATTGTTGTTCTCAGTAACTTATTAGCTATTATTAGCAATACAAGTTGATGCCAATATGCGGTGGTAGGCACAGCTATCCAAAACATTAGCTTTGCAAACTAATGTGTCACTAACTAAAAAATATAGCTTCTCCAACACTAATCCTTTAAACATGTAAAAAATAAAATAAAATTAGCAGAAACAAGTGAAACATTAGCAGAAGCTAACACTGACAGCTAATYGCTAACTAATAAGATGAATGACGCTCAGTSTGCATCACATGTCTTTGTCTCCTTGCAGCTGAAAACTGGTGGAACTGACACAAACCTGCTGTGATGTTGGTTTGTTAGTTAGCTGTTAGCAAACTTCAAGTTGACAAAACCTAATTTAGTAGAAGCAAATTGGTTTACWAATGGTTTTTAAGGTTCATGAAGAAGTTAATCCACTAAATGAAAAAATAGTTTTGCCTTTAGTTGATTAGTGGAACCATGCCCACYACATATGTTTCTTTGTGTTCTTGCATTTAAACACTGTAGCAAATTGTTCACTAGCAATTGGTCAGTCCACTCCCAACTAGCAGACAGGTTTGGACCAGATTTGGTATCAAAGCTGTCACTGCTGGCTGACTGCTGGCATGGTAATTGGTTTGTCAACCAGAACTGGGCCAGGTCTGGCAAATAATGGCATTGTTTTTAGGATGGCATGTCACATTGGTTCAGTTGTGTTTTGCTTTATGTATGGATCACCTCTGACAAACTAACTGGGACACCAAAGGCCCGTCATTCTTTGTGATATCTGGGCCGAGCGTTGAGTGCGGGCATTGCGTGAGCCAGAACAGCTCCAGGCAAATTTTGCAATGTGAGATGTGTGTGACTGATTAACTACAAACTACCAGAAATTAAAACAAAAAGTTTATATCTGACCTTTCAAACTGTTTATTAAAAAAAAGAAGTTTCAGAACAGTTACAAGAGTTTTTCTCATTTCCTGATGAAAATAACAGCCTGGTGTGGATTRTTTTTTTCTTAACGGCACAATATGTTCAAAGTCAGGAATTGAAATTAAATAGACCTTTTCTTTTGCAAAATGGGAAAAAGTGTTCTAAACCATGTCTTCACATGGACCTAACTAGAAACTATTGTTTTAAATAAGCAACATAATCCTGCACTTTTAAAATTATAGCTTTTTATTATGAAAGTGACACAATAATCTTGGCAAGCAGTTTAATATTTCTACAGGCCTGGGCTGTTCATTACACCTCCCCTTAAAAGGTCCATTAAGTCATGTTTTTCTTTTTACGAGGTTCTTCTGGTAGTTTTAGTTACAGAGGCTTTAATGTGTCGTCACGTGCCCACTGGACACCCCGGCTGGCTTCAAAGCCCTCCTGTCATCTAATGATAATGAATGCTGTGAGTCTGCTCAATGTGTTTAGAGGCTCGCTGTCAATCCATTCAACTCAGCCACCCGCAGCAGACACCATTTTCCTGCTTYGTTTATCTGTCGGCTCAGGCTGCTCTCCATCTGCGGTCGCAAACCTTCTGCCACAAATGTGTTTGAAACCATATGGTCCAAATCAAGGGAATGCTTCGAAAATCCAAGGCAAACACTTGAGCCTGCAGTCAGTCTGTGCACTCCTCATGTCTTTTACAAACTTAGAATCCAAGCATTCCTTGAAGGAAAGTACAGTTTATCGCTCGCTACCTTTTATGTTTTAATCTAGGATCCTTTATTTGTAGACAAATGATAAAGTTGAGGCTGTTCTGGTCACATTATGTGTGATCTTACATTAGTGTGACAGCTCATGCAGTCTGTTAGCACTCATAGTGGGCATGGCTCCACTAATCACCAACAGCAGAATTAATCTTTTAACTTTTTCACTAACTTTGAAAACCATTTTAAAACCAATTAGCTTYTGCTAAATTAGATTTCGTCAGCTTGAAGTCTGCTAACAGCTAACTAATAAACTAACAGGGTTGTGTCAGTGCCACCTGTCTTCAGCTGGAAGGAGATAAAGACACGTGACACGGACTGAGTGACAATCGTCTTAGTGGTCAGCGATTTGCTGTTAGTGTTACCCCTAATTTACACTACATGCGTTCCGTCTCCGCTCCGCTCCGGTCCGACCTCAGCAGCAAATACGCACCCATAATAATCAATGAGAGTGTTTACACTGGCTGCGCACAGCGATCCGTCAAAATTAGAACAGATCCTTTTTTTGGAGAGATCTTGTATATACATGCATGCTCACAACT
>NW_013952625.1:472782-474315 GCF_001266775.1 Austrofundulus limnaeus
GAAGAAGTCCCTTGGAGGAGAGACGAAACGTTTCACTAAAGAAGAACCCATCCAGAGGACCTACTTATTTTTTCTTTTTGATTGATGAGTTTCATTAAAATCCACCCAGTGGTTCATAGAGTGTTTTGCTAACAAACACACACAGGTGTAAACATTCCTGCCTGCTTTATGACCTTTTAGGAGGCGGGTGATAACCATTTATAAAGCGACATTTCAGAGCTCCATATAGAAACTCATCCACTGTATGAAAAAAATGGAAACAAAAAATAAAAATCAATAAACGGGGAGAGGCATTTCCTACTGGGGCCCATTAATAAAACACTAAAGGAGTCCTTTCAAATGTGGTCTGTCCTCACTGGGTCAAAGCAATCTATTTGTGCCTCGTCCTCACCCCTGCTATCTCCACGTCCATTTTGTTTGGTGTCCAGATAAAAGAGGGCTCATCCAGAACAAAGCACAGGGTTTGACAGTGGGTTGGACACCTGTGGGGTGGGGGGCAGAGCTCTCAAACCGGGGGRATATGTTGACAAGACCAACAGGTTCTGAGAGACATGGGAGAGAAAAAAAAAAACAGGAGGAGTTTCGCTGCATTACAAAGATTGCACAAACACATGTTTAAGCCCTTGAACAGTCCTGAAACATCCACCTTGTTGCCTGGATACCATGAGAGTTACACAAACCGCTCGCACCTGTTTTAAAATGCAGTTTTACAAAGCAGCCATTAACAAGAGGCTTTTATAATCTTCTTTAATGATAACAAAAACCTCCAACGTAAGTGATATTTACATCCGCATCGAGCGTGTGCCGCCGGAGATGCTGCGATAACTTCTCCGGACCCAGGCGTTGCCATGGGAACGTGACTCATCCTCAAAGTCTTCCTGCTTTACCTGTGGCAGCTGCACGGCACTCACGAAAGCCGCTTCACGCTCCTTTTGTTTGTCGACCCACAGCGCCGAGCCTCGATTTTCAATAACACAATATCAGATGGCTGGAAACACAATGAAAGGCAGGAGCTGAGGAAGGCTTCTGTTGCCAGTTCTGGTTCCACGGGAGGTTTGTGGAGGTGATGTGCTGCCTTCATGACATGAACCCGAGTCAGAGTTCAGTCTGAAAATCAGATTTAGACTCCAGCTAGGTTTAAAGCGTCTGAGGGAGARGTTTTCTCAGGGAAACACCTACATTTGCAGCATCCTGCTTTTTAGTTTTTAATTTGACCATCCATCCATTATCTATACCCACTTATTCCTTTTCTAGGGTCACTGGTGCCCACATCATGTCACAGTGTGAGGGGCGGGGTAGACCCTGGACAGGTCGCAAGTCCATCACAGGGACACACATGGAGACAAATG
Source organism: Austrofundulus limnaeus (assembly GCF_001266775.1). Classification (NCBI taxonomy): domain Eukaryota; kingdom Metazoa; phylum Chordata; class Actinopteri; order Cyprinodontiformes; family Rivulidae; genus Austrofundulus; species Austrofundulus limnaeus. The sequence goes on from NW_013952625.1 coordinate 474,132, forward strand.
ACCGATCACTCTCTCATTCATACTTAAGGACATTTAGAGTTACCGGTTAACCTAACAGTCATGTTTTTGGTCTGTGGGAGGAAGAGGTCTATAAAAAACTTAAAAAATAACTAAGTAAAAGTAAAAATACATTACCAGCAGTGGTGGACAGTAACAAAGTACTTTTACTTTATTACTGTAATTA
>NW_013952625.1:474375-478541 GCF_001266775.1 Austrofundulus limnaeus
TAGACCATTTTACAAAAACATATTTTTTAATGTAATTGCTGAGTTGTAAAGTACATGGAATGGAAGCAAAGAAAGACTTTGCTTGAYGGATACGATGTCTGAATCTGGGAGAAAATGAAAACAAGTTGCTTTTATATTTTTTCATTCCATGTACTTGACCATGACAGAATATTACAAAAAGGAGGAGGACAAAATAAGAAGTAGCAGACCCAATCGAACTATTTTCAGCAGATGAGTAATACATGAAAGACAGGAGAAAATATACCATCAAAGCGCTGACAGGAGCCATGTAGAAAATAGAAACAGCAAACTAATAAAACCATTTCACTGCGGGTGGAAACGTTTTATTGATGTTGCATCAGATTAAGTCAGAGGAGGGCCAGAGGAGTCTTGTCTTTCTGAGGTGGCTGATTACCCCAGGACAGGACCATCCAGGCCAGGAGCACTGCACCACCAAAGGTAGCAGAAAGGACTTCTTCAGGGAGTGGATGAGGGTGATCTGCAACCAAACGTTCTGTCTTATCTCTGAGCTGTAAATAAGAAAGGTTTTATCTTCTGKAGGCAACTTTCTCTTCAACTACTTGGCTGTGTGTTTATTTTATTTTTTGCTTGGGAATAAACAAATAAATTAGGGGTGTAACAACATCGATCCACGTTGATGTATCAAATAAATGATTAATGATTCAATTGMATCAAGRCAAAAGAAAAACATGGATCCATATCATATGCCTGCTGTGGATTGATGGGCATATGGTATTGCATCATTTCAATTGCAGACAATTCAATCAAAATCGTATCATGACACTTTGTGACATTGAGAAACGTATCATCATCGAAACAGATACAAAATCGTATTGTGATAAAGCTGGTGATTTACACCCTTAGAAGACATACATGAGACAAAACATGTCAGGGATTTGGGAATAGACAGAACTGAAATCTCTCTGGAGGAACACGCCTCATAAGGCCACTCAGTCCAGCTCGTTATCTCAGACATCTTGATTTCCTTCTGATGTGCAAACTCTCAAAAATCCTTATACACAGGCAGTGGTGGAACCAAATGATTTTTATAGGGTTGGCCAGACAGGGATCACTGGTCACAAAGGGCAGAGTTGTCAAGCAGTGAAGTACAAATACTTTGTTACCTTACTTAAGTAGAAATTTAGGTAATTTATACTTTACTAGTCTTGCACTTCTACTCCTTACTTTTTAAAAMTGCAAGCAGTATTTCATTTTTATTTCACTTTGGCTTGTTTTCATTCTGCCGTGTCATCATACTGTACATAACCGAACTCCTGATTCGGTGGCTCAGTTGGTAGAGCAGATGCCTCTCAGCAAGAAGGTTGTCRGATCGCATCCTGACCTGAGGACCTTTTTAGGTAGAGTTTGCATGWTCTCTCTGTCCTTGGGCTATAGGATGGCTGTAGCCCAACCTACCTCCCAAYGTTAGGGGTACAGGAAACTGTACTGCCAATAACTTTGCTATAAACCAATCAAATTTTATAAAAATTTAAATTAATTTCATTAAACAAATATGCAAACAATGATGTCATCAGGGTGTCAAAAGTTTACAATCCTAACAGAAGATGAAAAATTTCATCTTTTATCTGAGTTTACCACATGGATCCTAAATTTTCAAAATAGAACCACTTATTCAGAAAAAAAGCCTGTTAACAATACACTAGTGTTTCCCAACCTCAGGGGGCATCCCAAAATTTTCAACATTATATAAACCTTTATTTGACCATGTAAGCCTTCATTTACAATGATGACCTGGTCAGTATTGTAGTCATTATTGTCTTGAAAACAAGGCTTTTTTTGGGAGGTGGTTGTGCACTATAAATCCCTGTGGCTCAGTCTAAGCTTTTGTCCTCAATGTTTTGTTCCCATTACTTTTAAATTTTACTTTTAAGTAGTTTTGCAACTAGTACTTTTATACTTTTACTTGAGTAAAAAGCTTGAGTTGATACTTTTACTTTTAAAAAAGAGAATTTTTAAACCATAGTATCTATACATTTACCTGAGTAATGATTGTGAATACTTTTGACACCTCTGCAAAGGGGTGGCCCAGAAAATGATACGTTTTTTCCTACAGGACAATTTGAGGATCTAAACATATTTCTTAGTCACTTTCTCATTTACTTACATGAGCAGTGACTACCATGTATAGTTACATCATGAGAACTACCTGTTTGAGCAGTTGCCAAAACATTACTGGCAAAGCAGTGTTTCGGGTGGCTAAAGATTTTTCTATGTTGGCCATGGCCACCCCTTGGTTCCACCCCTGCACACCAGTGTCTTGGGAAGTTTTGTCTGGAAAACAAAAGAAAGAAAATACGCTCAAACATTTTGTTGACGAAAAGACAACCTCAGATATTGAGGTCACGGTCAAGAGAGTGCTTCTCAAAAGGATCACGCTCGATCGACTCAGCTCTTTACCATCTCCAGATAAAGACCGTGAAGCTGAAGCTGACCGTGTGAGTCAATAAACGAAGACACAACAACCATTTTACCACCTTTCTAAATCTAAAACCAACATGTATTTCTCACACTGTAAACACCAGCCGTTGTTACCATCGGCTACACCATAAAAGAAAAGAAAAAAACTTACATCCACACACACGACAGATGTTAGAGCTCAGTTTTCTCTCTTCAGCTGTGTTGTCATACACTAAGAGGTGTGGAGGAGGTCCATCTGTCACAGCACCACAAACCCTYTAAACAGAATCCTGCGCTGCCATTCACAGCACGCCCACATTTTTCATCCTTACTGGCTTCTTCCCAGGCAGCACCAGGGAGCTGAAAATACAAAACACAGAACAACTGTTGAATTACACGCTGTGCGCTGGCTGCGTTTCATCAGTCTAATAATGAAAAGCAAAGATGTTATCATCGAGATAATAATTATTCCTGATAGATCGCTGAAAYATCTTATCAGGCTGATGAAATATTAACTGAATTTATTCTATTTCCTTTTGTTTGGTGTTGTTTATTGGATTGGATAATTGAAATATGAAGGAAAAAGATGAATGAAGTATCGAAGAACCACACACAGCAACAACATTAACTGTTTTACTTTGGTAAAGATAATTTGGCAAGTTTTTCAAGGCTGTAATCTACATATCAGCACTGCTGCTCAACCTACAAATATATTTTCCCACCAAATGTGCCACCATTTAGGGGAAACAAACAATATTAAGATTTAAAGAATCATGGTTTTAATAAAATAATACTATGATAWATTGTTGGCTATTTTGTTAACATACAAAATGTGCAACTCCAACCACTAAAGCATGCCTTTTGTTTTTCCTTTGTTCTGGTGTCCTGAAAAACCAATTAAAGCACTCATAATATAAAACYTATTTTCTTATACTTCAGTTTATTAAAACGTCAGAAGGCTTTATAGGTGTTTCCTTTTATAGTTGCTATCTTAGTCACTAATAGCTCTATTACTGCGTGTCTGCACCATTACAGTTACACAACCTCTCCATGTGAGCGACAAGCTTTTAAAGGTTTTTAATTAATATCATGACTGTGAAATTCCTTTGGCTCTTATAGGTGTGAAATGACAATTTAATTATGTGACAGGTCTACTGAGAGGTCACGAGTGTGTGGGGATTTTCAACAACCAGGAGGAAATTAGGATAAATATCAGCAGTTTTTAATAAATTAACGGGAAGTATGTCTCACAAATGTCTGAAAAATAAAATATTTTTAGGGGCAAAGTCACGGTTTCATCTTTGCTGGGAATTGAGTCCTTAAATATTCAAACTCTGTTTTATTCTGACACAATAATCCAGATTAAACAGTCCTGTTTAAGCTAAACTGTGTAAAAACAACAGAAGCATAGGTTAAAGTAACCACGCATTATTGATCTTCTCACTGAAAACTTGCAAACTATTTATAACGTTTCACCTGAAGCAACAAGAAATAAGAAAAGATGTGTGAGCAAAATTGGGACTCCATTGAATGTAAAGTTAGGAGTTTTAGTAAATTCCCCAGAGCTGAAGTCCTGTATTTATTCATGTATAATACTGGAAATTTTACCCAAAAACTCACCCTGGGGTGGGGGTTAGTATTATACAAGGATTATTGATGATTAGATTTTTAATTCTTTTTAAGCACAAAAGATGATGATCGTATTATACTCGAGATTGTATTATACA
>NW_013952625.1:478806-486644 GCF_001266775.1 Austrofundulus limnaeus
ACACACACACACACACACACACACACACACACACACACACACACACACACACACACAGAGCTCTAACAGCAGAGACACATGTGTTCACTTCAGGTTCTGACCCAAATCATCACTTTAAAAGTGATGTGTTTTTATTGTGTCACTCTGTTAAATAATTATTGTGTTGAACGAGGTGGGATGAAGACTTTTRCCTGAAAATGATTTATTATTTAAAAGAACAAAAAAAGGATCCAGGACCCCCTGCAGGCCCTGTCTGTGAGTCAGGCGTGACTCAGCGTGTTCCCCAAAACACACGTGCTTCAAACCGGATGATGTTTTTTTAATTGTGAGTCAAAACTGACAATTTTTTTTATTTATTTATTGTTGAATTGAATTCTTTTTCTTTACTTTTAACTTAAACAATGAAACACAAAAAAAACCCAATTAAATAAAATGCTGAGTCTGCTTTTTCATTCAAACTTCCATAAACTTTGTATTTAAAGAAAAATCAAAAATCACTAATGTGGTCATTGAACAGGTAAGATACTGATTGTTCGTATACCTTTTTGAAAACAACACATTTAATGAACRTCATCAGTTTATTGGCTTATAAAGTTCCTTATTTTTCATTTTTATTGAAATAACTAAATCAGAGATATTTAAGTAAATCTGGGCCACAATTACTGAAAGCCAACAGGTCAGGGRCCGAACATCTGTTATTGTTATTACGGAAACAGTTTTAAAAAACTTATTGCAGATGTTTAGGTCTCAGATCACATGTTTTTAATGTTTCTTTCATGAAATTTCTCTCTGACTTAAAATCCAGTTTTATTTTAAATAAAGTTATTGGTGGACCGAACTGAGCTCACCTGCAGGCTGGATGTGGCCCCCGGACCACCAGTTGAATAGCTCTAAAGTAAAGGCTTTATTTCTTTTTCTCCAGTAAATCTGAAATTAAAACAACAAAACAAACAGAAGAACATTTTATTCTTATTTTATTGGCATAATAATAAAAAAATAACCTGAAATTTTTTTTGTTTTCTTTTCGCACAAACAACAACCTGCTGTCAGGTCCTGTTCTGCTGTGAATGTTTACAGATGTCGGACACAGATTCTACTTCTTGCATCTTGAATAATTGGTGTCTGACAGAAACCACGTGTCCGCGCGCACCTGCTGCCTTCAGCCGCTCACACAGACCCGCAGMTCGTCTCTGCGCCTCTTTAGTCACACCTGATCATTGCACACCAGAGAGCACACAGATTACTCAAAAATGTAAACAAATTAATAAATACTTGCTGGTATTAATAAGAGTATTTGTATTTTTTTATTCCTTGGTAAGTTTGTTCAAAAACCAAGCTGAAAAATGTTGTTTTTTAACATTTCAGAGAAAATATTACTTTTAAATTAATTTGTGTAATCTGTTATATAGGTCATTCACTTCAGTGCTTATGCTCTTCATCACCCCTCCTCCTCCTCCCACCACTAAAAGATGAGTGGGCCGCGCGCTGAAAGACTCGCCRCGCGCGCGCGCTGATCCACCTCTCCAAATCTCCTCCGCCGCTCTTCTTGGATGCACGCGGAGGAAAATATTCCTTTCGTACTTGTTGCTGTTTGTTGGATGTTTTTCGGTGGGGGGATGGGGGTGGGCTGTGAGTTCAGCACGCTGGAGAGCGCTGCAGAAAGTTGGAGAGGACCGTGAGGCGCGCGGACGCACCGCGGATTTCTCCGGTTTTTTTCTCGCTGGAGCTGGAGCTGGAGGGGCGCACGCAGGTGAGGCGGACCATGGAGGATCCCGGCGCAGGTTAAACCCGCCCTCCCCCCGTGGGGGAAGAGGAGTCATGGACTTTGCTGAGACCGTGGTGGCGCTGGTCATCGTGGCGGTGGCCGTCGTGTCGCTGCTCTCCAACCTGTTGGTGCTGCTCTGCTTCGTCCACAGCACCGAGATCCGCCGCCAGGTGCCGGGGGTGTTCACCATGAACCTGTCCTTCTGCAACATCCTCATCACGGTCCTCAACATGCCCGCCACGCTGGTGGGGATCGTGCGGAACCAGCAGCCGTTCGGGGACTGCGCGTGCCGCGCCGTCAGCTTCCTGGAGACCTTCCTGACGGCCAACACCATGCTGAGCATGGCCGCGCTCAGCATCGACCGCTGGATCGCGGTGGTCTTCCCGCTCAGCTACGCCACCAAGATGCGCTACAAGGACGCGCTGATYATGGTGTGCTACTCCTGGCTGCACTCCTTTACCTTCTCCCTGACGGCGCTGCTCTTCTCCTGGCTCGACTACAGCCACGTCTACGCGTCCTGCACCCTGCAGCCGCCGCAGCGGCGCGGCGAGGCGGGCGGGGACCGGCTGCGCTTCTCCGTCTTCACCGTGGTGTTCCACGCYACCAGCTTCGCGCTGTCCCTGCTCATCCTCTGCTTCACCTACCTGAAAGTGCTGAAGGTGGCCCGCTTCCACTGCAAGAGGATCGACATCATCACCATGCAGACCCTGTTCCTGCTGGTGGACATTCACCCGAGGTAACCCGCCTCGCGTTCTGTTCAGGGTTAATCTGAGCTTTGATGGCTTTTAGTGATTCTAATCTAATCCAGTGTGAACAAAAACACAAGACATCCCAACTTATTATATCATTTATTAAACCTAAACAGTAAAAACAGCTTTGCTGCTGCTGATTGATGTGATCTAACAGCAGGAGACACAATGTCAGGGCAGAAAGACATCAATCATCTTAACTGTTGCTGTCTGAGAAGGGTTAAATGTGATGGAAGTGAACCCAAAATGAAGACAAGTTCACACTAGAGCTGACAGGAAAACAGTAGTTTTTATACTTTGAAAGTAAAAAGATTTAAGGGGGCAATACTAGAAATTTTGATATAATTTGACACCAAATGTGGGGCTGGTATCTAGTGTTGTCTAGTGTTGTAGTACGGTACTTGAAACCAGTCTTGGTCTCAAGACCGGTTTTTGATGGTCTTGGTCTCGTCTCGGACTCCACAGCATTTGTACTCGGTCTTGTCTCGGTCTCGGACATTGGACTCAGAATTTTATTTCAAGACCAGTCAAGACCACAACTGTGGAAATATATAATATAAACATACAGATTATTGTCCAATTTATTAGTTAACATTCTTGCTTTCATTGGATTTAAAGATTCAAATCCAAAACCGAGTCATTGCTATTTATGTATTTTTGTTACCAGCTGTCACCCAATACTTTCCCCAAACTGTACATGTGTACAGAATACTCCATCTTTTAGGGCACCTTTTTTTTTATCTGGTCTTGGTCTTGGTCTCAACTTGGTCCAAACCCTAAAAGTCTTGATCTTGTCTCGGTCTTGAGACACTGTGGTCTTGGTCTTGACTTGGTCTCGGGTTAGGTGGTCTTGACTACAACACTACTAGTATCACAGATACTGATGTCCACACCAGTACCTGTCATGTTCATTGAATAAGTGATTTTGCCTTTAGTTAGTCAAATAAATTAAATAAAGCAATGTAACAGTATAAAAATAATCAACTAATGCCCTTATTACCTTCTACTGCAAACAATTATTTTAGAAAAAATAGTGCAAAATGACAAAAAAGGGGAACAACAATGTAACAAAGATAAAAGTATACAAAACCACTGACTCCAAACCATCTGCTCTGATTATTTTTTCACTATCTGTGAAAAATACAGCCAGTAGTGCAAATAAAACGTAAATAAAAGAATATATCTCATCACCACACTCATCTTGATATCAATACTTGGATCGATAAACGCGCCACCCCATCATGCTTATACGATGACGTTGTGACAAAACTGTAATAAATCAAAGAGCTCATAGACAGGTGAGTGGAGGCAGGGCAGCTGACGAACAAATCTGTGACTCTGTCGACCACTTCGAGCTGAGAGACAGAGAAACAAACTCAAAAATACAAATAAATAATAAATCAGAACGCAAAAAGCAACAAAATACTAGCAAAACCCCACAAGTATACAGTAAAGGAGTCTGTCAGAAAGATTATCCACAAATAACACGGAAGATGTGTTATCAATCAGTGTGGACGTCTTAGAGATTTCACCCCAAGGTCAGACTGTGCAATGCTCGGAGAATATCAGACTGCAGAAGCACTCGTTCAGTTGCTGTAAGCTCGGGAAGATTAGCATTCAGTTCACASTGAAATAAATACACAAGATAACTTTGTTACTTATAAACTTTGTGTAAAAGTAAACATWATTTGAGCTTTTATTGCATAAAACAAACAAAACTGGAAAGGATAGACCTTCAGAACAGTGGGACCTCAGAGTGGTTTTAAGGGTCTACAACTGTACTGTGGAGAAAAATAATATATGGTTAAAGCAGGTTAAAGGCCATGACAGAACCATTAGARAACTGAACTGTGTCTTATTTTGTAGAGTTACCAAAGAAAAACATCTCTTTGTTAAAAAAAAGAACATGGCAGCACATGTGAGCACAGTGATGGAGGGACGATGAAGCTGTCAGTCAGACCGCTAAAACTGTTGAGTTTTTGTCTTTAATGCACAACGTTTCTGTTTCGGCTCATTAAATAAAGACAYAGTTGAACCTGTTTTGTGTTTTCGTTCAATTGAAGCAGAATTTGTATCATTTTCGAGTCTGCTGAAGAGTATTTCACCTGGAACTGACTGGCCGAACCTTTCTGCTGTTTGCAGCGTTAAACAGAGGTGTTTAGCAGAGCAGAAGAGGAGAAAGCAGCGAGCCACGAAGAAGATCAGCATCTTCATCGGCTCCTTCATCGTCTGCTTCGCCCCTTATGTCGCGACAAGGTAAGTCCGGACCTGATCCCGACTCATAAATGATTTAATTTACTGCAAAAACTCTTGTGCAACCAGCTTCAAATATTCATGAGGCCACTTATAACGCGGCTCGGTTACCTTGACTTGCTCCAAGTAAAATGAAAAAAAAAGAAAAAAGAAAAATGCCTCTCATGTTTTGTTTTCTGACTCATCAGCGCTGTCGTTTTCTCCTGCAGATGTGACCGAGTTGCCTCAACAAACTCAAAGGTTTCAGCACGTTTGTTCCCGACACGTTTAAACTCTTAGGTTTAATCAACTCTGAAATAAACCCAACAAATCTAAGATCAGCTGAGCTCTGCTGAGAAGAGAGGAAAAGCATCAGCCGGACATTTGAGTTCATTCCACACAGGAGAGCTTACTCATATATTTTAATGAGAAGTTATTTATCTCGTTATCGCAAAATGATGCTAAAGGGTTAAAACGTTTGTGTTTTCCACCTAGAAAAGCTTTTTATGGTCACTAGTAAACATTTTAAACTCAAACTTCAACTAAAAGCTTTTTTTCAGCCGTTTTTGAACAAAGATCCTGTGTGATCTGTTAGAGCTTTAAGTGTTGCAGGTGAATCTCAGCTACTACCACACAGCTGAATATCTGTAAAACCGACTGAGTTTCAGCTGTTTTTTAGTTTTTTTAAGGTTGGTTGGTTGTGGCAGCCATTTCTAATCAGGTAGACTCAGAAAGCTAATCAGCTAAATGTACATCCAATAATACATTTATATTTAATACTAATATTTTGCTAACACAGAGACTGACTCCAAAAGTTATGTCTCACAGTGTGTTAGTGCTCAGAGGATGGCTCTCAGCCATAACAGCACACGTTAGCTCATATCTGTAAAAGTAAAGACAATTTATGTTTGTTAATGTTAATTAGCTATGTTYGTGCATCTGTCTGTTAGCAAAATATTTCAGGAACCGTTGATTTTAATGAAACTTTCAGAAGGTAAACACTGAATGTACTGTACAATCGATTAGGAGTCATGCTGATTCTAGGTGGCTGCTGTACCGCCATCTAACCTTAAAAAACACAGTAGTTTTAACACAATTATTTTTTACAGATGTGTTAAAATCTGGTGTGGTTGTAGCTGAGAGTTATTTATAACGCATACTAAAAGGGCTCCTCGTTGTGTGTGATTTTTTTTCTTTTTGGCCAAACCTTTAGCATTTATTACAGGAGTCAGCTCAGTTTGTCTGTTACCAAAATATCTCCCACACTAGGCGGATTTAAAGGGGGAGTGGGTATTATGAAAACAACTTTTATAGCTTTATAGTTTTTTAACGACTTTGAGCTTTATACGATGTTATTGAAGAAATTTATTGGGGTTTGATTACTACTGATTTTTAAAAACACTACACATTTTCTTAGATGAATAAGGATATCTTTATTGTGTGATTATTTTTGTGATTAAAATGATGATTTTATGCACAGACTGGTCTGGTTGGCTATAAAATATGGTTGYYSARGGCAGGAGGTACTGTTAGCTTAGATCAGGGGTCTCCAACCTTTTCTTACTTAAGAGCTATTTTCACAAAATGAAATTGTCCGAGAGCTACTGTTTGCAACATTAAATTTAAACTTGAACTTAAATCATTGGAATAAGCTTGATTTGCACAAAAAACATTGTCTTCAKTTCACATGAAACCACCACAAAGAACACTGAATTTACATAAACAGTTTGAATGACAACCAAGGGGAAGGGATTTCTATAGGTTGATTGTAATTAAATTAAAGTTTGTTTGGCCGGTGACAAATTAAATTTTGCTTTTCCTAATTTTTCATAAGCACTGAAGAGCTTCTTTAAATGAGCTCACGAGCTACTGGTTGGAGACCCCTGGCTTAGATGCATACCTGGAAACACTTACAACACTTAATCAAATCACTGTTTTAACACTAGGAAAGGAAATATGAAAGGGGACCTGATTTCAGCTGGAGGCTGGCCCATTTGAGTGACACAATGACAATAGATGGAGTCAGGTCCTGAAGAAAATGATGTAATGAAGGGACTTCCTAAAATGCTTGGCTGAATGCACGGAGAGAACGCATTAAAACCTGCAATTCAGTCCAGCTCTGGTGTGGTTGTATGACTTCTTTTCACATTTAAACATTCAAGTGTTGGTGTATTTCCTATCTGGTTRTGAACATATAATAYGGTGAATAAACACGTCTAAATTTCTTTTCATTATAATGTTTCTTCCTGTTGCTTTGACTCATTCATACTGGGTAAATTCTTGAATCTCCTATAACCATGTAGCCTGGTAAAAACCAGACCCTTGTCCTTCACTTTGCTTCATWCGAGGGTCTGGACTCTCAGYTATAGAGAAGTGATTCTTGCAGGAGGCGTGGCCTCTGCTGAAGTTGAAAATGATTGGATCAGTTGRCCACGACGTATGTCGCTGAGAAGGAGGCTAAGCTAAGAAGCTAACCGGAAATCGGGTGCGTTGTAAACAACCCTACTGAGAGAAGTACCGAGCYGAACGAGACGRCTGTAAATGAGAGCTGCTGCTTTGTCAGACAAATTTATTTTAATTTGGAAGCCTTATCAACACRGACTGGCTTCATTCACTTCCTCCRCTGCCGTATGCTAAAATAAYTAGCAGACACTGYGCAGAAAATCRACGTTCTGTTCTCTGATTGGCGCGGACGAATTGCTCCTGAAGAAATCCTTGTCTGCAGTGAAGGGAAACTAGAATTGGCAAGGGCCAGGCTAGTAACCATGTGGAGCTGCCTAAACTTACTGGGACAAAGCTCCGCCTATGTGYACAAAGCTCCTCCCAGGAGCTCGGTCTGTAGCTAAACTCCACAGAGCACCCCTTCCCCGAAGCATTGTTGTGAAGATGTGCTGAAGTGTGAAGTAGGAGTGTCAGAAACAGTAGGAGGTTCTTAAATAGACAGAGGCTAATTTCAAGGTTTAGACAGACTTTGATGCAAAGTCCAATTTATTTTTGATATACACAGCTTTTCTCAACTACTGAAGGTAACATAATTACTTGATTGTGGTATTGAAATAAACAAAGTGCCTGGAAAATACATAATACCCCCC
>NW_013952625.1:487165-490736 GCF_001266775.1 Austrofundulus limnaeus
CCAAAAAACTAAATAAATAAATTTTAAAAAATGAAATGTTCAGGAAATAACCACTGAATATTCATCTACAACTGAATAACTTTCGGAGCTAATTGGATTCAAGATGGYAGCAGCAGATCAACATTAACCAACACATATAAAGGGCTATAACTCAGTTACTGAGCTATGGTTTAAAGTGGTAGTAGCTGAGAGTCCAGTTATTTAGATTTCCCAACTTATCTGACAAACCATCTTTGAACCGAACCTTAATGGAAACCTGTTTTTCTGCCCCTTCAGGTTGGCCGAGCTCCTTCCATCGGTGGACATCAACCGCCACTGGGGGATCATCAGCAAGTGCCTGACATACAGCAAGGCTGCGTCCGACCCGTTCGCCTACTCGCTCCTGCGTCAGCAGTACAGGAAGGTCCTGGTCTCCGTCGCCAACAGGCTGCTCCGCCGTGACCTCTACCCCTCGTCGGGCCACAACAGCTCCGTGGACACAGAGAACGACTACTGCCTCCAGAGGATCAGCTAATAACGGCCAAACAGACACGGACAGGACAGACACCTGTGGGGGCCCAGAAGAAGAAAAAAAAAGGAAAAAGTTGGTTCATGGAAGATGGTGGGCGGAGGAGAGACGACAGGGCTTTCTTACAGAGAGGAGACAGGGGGACAGATGGTGGGTGGAGGGCATCGAAAGAGCAAAATAAATAAATAAATAAATAAAAAACTAGGGAAGGTGGTGGGTGGAGAAGAATGGAAAGACAGTAAGGAGTGGGAGGATGAAGCGGGGACAGGTGAGGGTTGAAAGACAGCTGAGGAGGGATAAGATGGTAAACAAGAGATCTGTGATTCATACCCACCCCCCGCCACTCCCCCCACACAGATCAAACTGATCAATTTCACCAAGAAACCCACGGTTCAGTTCAGTCTCTGACCGGAGGACCACGCAGCTGGAGGGAGACGTATAAAACGTTGCCTTGTTTTGGGACACTGATAGGTGATGGACGTCCTGCTGCACATATTAGACAACGTTACAGCCTCTGTTTGTGCACTTTGTCCACGTTTACCCCCCCCCCCCCCCTTAAAAATATCTCTTGAGTGGCGAGAACCAAAAACAGTTAATATCTACAGGGTGAATCTGGTGAAAAGTAGTTTTTTTGCCGTCAACACGTTAAAACGATGTGTTCCCATCTCATTTAAGCAAGGCCAAGTCAGGTCCTCAAGACAAGTTCTTCTTGTTATTGAACAATTTTGTCTTGTAACAAAAAGATTTCTTCAATATGAGGARTTGGAGGTAAACTCAGCCTTATAGGCAGTACCTTCTCATAGTGGATCATCAAGTTTGTTGGTGACAAGCAAAACTGGTTGTTCACATGCAAAAGGAGGACCATCAGCCTAAAGTCCAATCGTTAGTGTCCTAATGGTCATTATTGTTCACAGAGTACTGAGGGACACTAATAACAGCATTGTAAGAGGGGGACAATTGGGACAACTCTACATTGTCAACCTTTTTAGATGACCATCTGTATCTTCTTCCTCAGAAATCTATAATTTTCACAAAAGAATTGCAGTACCCCTCAACTCAACGAGAGAGGTGTTGGRTTTGGAGTGGACAGGCGGACTGTGGACCATGGGGTGAGGACGTGGGGCTGCAGATAACAGTGTCTGCGAGGTGGTGAAATTATTTCATTAGAGCCTGCCAACTCTGAAACTTTAATAAAATTGAAAGAAAGTTTTTGAAAAATGCCAGTAAGATTTCCCTATTTGTCAGTATATGTGCGAAATGGTGGAMAGTAGGTGTAATTAACAATCCGTACAACTGGATATAAATGACAAATGTTTAGAACGGGCAGTTTCTGTTCACAAAAATGGCTTCTTTACTCCTGTCAGAAATCAATGATCCTCTCTACCAAGAATGAGAACATCTTCATCCCTAAAAGAGTGACCACTGGCCTGTAGACGAGTGTAAACTGTAGAGTCCTGACCTAATGATGTAAGTGTTCTGTGTTGGGCCATCCTTTTAACAGTGACTGCTTTGTTTCCCCAAAGTATAACTGGTCACAGTACTCCTGGTACTTAACAGCATACACAACATTACAGTCTGTGCCAGGGGACTGGATTTTTGAGGTGAACCAGTCTTTGCCATAAAGTATTTTTTGGGGGGCGATAAAAGGTGAAACGTTTCAACAAAGAACCTGCCCAGAAGACCTGACTCAACCTGGATTATTGAGCATGTGTCAAGATGACATGTTTCCATCTCAGAGAAAAGACATAAAGCTACGTCTTACTTTTTGAGTTCTCCGAAAAGGGAATAAACAGAAGCGAACACCAACTGCACTGTAAAAAACAATGAATCCAGACTCCCACTTCTTTGAAAGCATGGGCATTTAAGGTCCTTCTTGCTGGTTTCACTCATATAAGATACGTTTTCAGGAGTTTCAGCTGACACTAAGAAATGTTTGCTCGTCATCAGACTTGTCCAGCGACTTGAATGTACTAGCTAGCCTACTTTTACCTGGAGTGCATTTGTACAGCCAGGCTTTGCTTTGCCAGTTGAAAATGTTTTTACGGATATATTTACACACTGTAATGATGTATTTTGCACTGTACAAGAGCAGCTTTCTTTTTGTCTAGAATAAGGAGGATGTAGCATAGCCATGGTCTCGAAGTGCTTTAAAAATCCCCAGTTTTCGTATTTGTGCCAGAATGTGTGACTTTTTCAGCTGCTCTATACTTTTAMCAGACCAGCTGCTTTATTATGACAAATCTATTTATTTGGATGTATTTTACCCAACGTGTATATACACCACTCCCCTCCTGTGAGCCACTTGCTGTTCTTTGACAGAGTGATTTCATATTAGTGAATATGTGCAATAAAAGCTGTCAATTATAAAGCTATTGAACATAGTTGCAAAGTAATGGCCTTGAATCGAGATAATATCCTGCAATTTAATCGCACTTTGTTTCAGGATMTAATTTGAGAGTTTGTAAATATAATTTCACCACCAAATGTAAAAGTTTTGCTCATTGAAAGAGAAATGGTCGGAAAACTTAGAAAGAAATGTAGGAATTCTTAATGAATATGTTCCGAACATGGACACAGACGACCTAATGTTTAATTAAACAAAGTGGTCAAAGTTAATTTTTGTCAGGGATCTCTGACTATTTGCACATTGGCTGTAATATGTTGTTTCTCTATTCTAAAAGTTGCTTTTGACATGTGAAAATTAAAAATTGCTTATTATATTTTTGTCACTGACACAATGCATTCCGGGGATGATAACGATGATTGGTTCTAGCTGAGACTAAAACACAAAGAGTCAAGGCTAAAAAGCTCGAATGTGTGACTATAAATAAATGTTTTGTATTAGTTTCTGTGTTCTGCGCAATATACAGTATGTTTTGAACAATCAAACATGATGTTTAGTAAATCATCTCAAGAGTTAACACCATATATTACTAATATGTTGTGTTAGCTCCTGAGCTAATATTATTAGCTCAAAGCTATCCCTAATATACGTGTATGTTTAACTACGGTAATATGTGGCGTGAACTCCCTAGATAAAAGTATTAGCACTAAATATATATT
>NW_013952625.1:493261-499239 GCF_001266775.1 Austrofundulus limnaeus
GATGGATGGATGGATGGATGGATGGATGGCTAACATCAAAGCTAAAATGATAAAGTTCCATGAAGCAGCTCTGTTGTCATCCAGTTTAATTTAAAAGGACTGAACATCAGAACATCAGTCCAAAATTAATGTTCAAGCTGGATACAACTCGCACCGTAGGGTCTTGTATGTGTCATCATTTACCCAGAATGCTATACGGTGGACATAACATGGCTCTGTCCGTGTTTACATAAACAGCCTAAACTATATTTACAGTCTTGTTTTTATAGTTAAAGTGAATGTTTTTTAAGAAATGTCTAATGTTACAACTAGTCAGAGATCATTTTAACTCATTAACGAAGGTTGACTCAAAAAAATATAAACATATCCATATATTTCCATAAAGGAAACCCAGTATTTGTCTGGCTCACTCAGTCATTAGAACCTCTAAATCCAATCTAAATTCCAACAGTTGGATGCTGAAAGGGCTCTGTGTTGAAAGGAATACGGAGCTCATTTTTTTTATCACATTGTAATTAACCCCAATCATCAGAGGTTGATAAAGAAGAAACTGGTAATTAAAACTGCTCAAATGGAAAATGAATGTGGGGTCAAAATATGTGTCGTAGCTCCTCGAGTTTCTTGAAGGGGGTTCTTAAAAAATGAAAATATTCACGGACAACGCTTGTGACTTTCTTCTAGTTTTAACACAACAGAATAAATCGGGGTATCTGGGAGAAAAACATGGTGATAAATCTCTCTCTCAGACCCTTTTTTTCATATCACATCCTCTGATTAAAGCCAGGACGGGCTTCTTCAGCTGTACGTATGTTTTCTGATCACAGCCGACTGTGGAAGGGTCTAAACTTTCTCAAACAGTGACTCAGCCTTTTCCCACATTTTTTCCCTTCAGCAACATTGCTGTGATCACAAACACCTTTTGCAAGTACATGCATGCTTTCCACAGAGAATTATCTYTCCTATCAAGCTTCACTTCTAATCAATTTCTACAGTCATTTGCATAAAACATGAACATGTCAAGAATCTAATCAATATTCCTGATTTAGCTGAAGGATACAGAAAAGTTTTTTCTTTTCTTTTTTTCTTACTTTTACCTCTGCCTGCCTGGCCTCCTGCCTCCTTGCGTGATGAATATTCACACTTTTCATTATGCTWATTTAGGTCTGCTCAGCTTGAAGAGAAGACCTTATAATTAGCTGAACAAGTAGAAAAAGTTGGAGCCATACATTCAGTGTGTCATCGTCTTTGGAATTTTAAAACATGTCCCTGGATGTAYGTCGGTGAGACTTTAGTGGGTGTGAATCAGGGCTCATGAGAGCCTTAAGCTGGTGTGTGAGGTTGAACAACTAGATATAGGAGGGCTCATGAAGTGCACACGGTGTTGGTTCTAGAAGCTAACTCCTTGACAGACTCGCTCTTGCAATGAAGTTTCCCAAGAGAAGAGACAACAATGGTTGCATTTTGCTTCAACTATTTTGCTTCCAGAAGCTGTTGTGCATCCAAACAACATAGATAGTGTCAAGGAGCAGTCAGGACATTCATCTATATGGCTCTTATAGACACTTATAAAGTGTTAAATGGTTAAAAACCCATAGATGAAGATAGCAAATTGTGCAGGGAGGAATCTGTCCACTGTAAAAGTGTGGCACTCTGTACGTGACAGATTTGTAACCAAATGGTGGATATCGGCRTAGAGTCTCCAAGCAGGAAGAAACYCAGGAGCTCAGCACCATGTGTCTAGTGAACCCTGATAGCTGTGCGCAAAAACAAACACCTGGCAACCGCATGACCAGGAGYCAATGGTTTGGCTTTGTGTATTCTGGGCCCTTTAGGGTCTTTGGATGTTGTCCTAGAAAAGGTTCCATCAGGGGATTCTGTTGTTTTTCTGGCTGGCTTCGGTGACGGAGTTACCGAGAAGGGGTTGATTTGGTGAAACAGGCCTCTGATCTAGTTCTGAATGATGTTCTGTTGTTGAACTTACTTTTRTGCAAGGTGCAGACAGTATTGGCTAGAAGTGGATCTTGCAGAATTTGAAGAACCTTTCCAAAGATGTGAATGGTTCAAGAGCCTCACATYTCTTGGACTGCTTGTCTATTATGAGTCATAATAAACGGAAATAATGTTAATAATATGTGAAAAATGGGTCACATGGCCCTCTATGAACAATATAACTAATCAAGCCTATTGTTAGGCGATGGCCCTCTTTAGCATGTGACTAACCTGTTTGTCTATGTGGAGGCAGTGCTTATAAGGCTGAGTTCACCTGAAACTCAACAGACTGAAAAAGTCTCTTGGASGAGAGACGAAACGTTTCACTAAAGAAGAACCCATCCAGAGGACCTACTTATTTTTTCTTTTGGAATATGTGACCAAGTTTTAGACCACCAATGTTTTATCCAAACCTTCAATGCAGTGTGCACTTAATACCAGGCCACCTTGGGCTAACAATGGTAAATGGTTGACCTCATTATCATATCACTTAACCTGTAACCTTATGTGCTGGATGTATGAGAGAGGGACAGAGCTGTCATCCGATCACTACCAGGTGAGTTAGATTAGTACAGGTGATGTTGTGGTAATACCAAGATAGTAGTGAGACAAAACTGGGAATGTCTGGCAAATGCCCCATTTATGAAATAATTAACTTACATCTACAGGAGAGTTTTTAACATTTCCTGAGGGAGGAAGTCTTAATGATTCTATTGAAGGTACAGATGTATCCTGAAGGTTGAGAGCTGTTGCAATGGATATTGGAGTTGTCAGTGATCTTCAGTGGTGATGGAAGCTATCAAGCTGTATCAGATCCACAGCTTACAGGTTATCAGTGGTAAAAAGGTCTGCTGCTAACATAGAAGCAAAGATCTGGGAGGAATTCAGAGAAGCCATGGAAAACCAAAAACTTCAGATGGCTTCAAGGAAGTTCTGGCAAACCTATATGGCACCCCAGAAAAGAAAGGTTTAGCTTGGACCAATTTGGTCTAGCTTTGGGTGGAAAATGGCAAACTTGGACTGTGAATGTTGTTCAACAGAGGGAACTATTTGAGAACGTCCTTAATCAAGCCTCAATTCTTGCTACTAAAGAGACAGACTTTGGGGACTCAGAGAAGATGAGCCCACAGCTGAGATTGCCAATGAGTTTAGAAAACCTTCTGGTGGCAGACGGTAGGAGCTGACGAGAATTGTTTGCTTGTGTAGTCCATATGTGTTCTGTGAATTTGGAGAAGACTGATTGTGCTGAAGACATTTAGCACTAAAAGCAAAATGAGCTGTAGATTTAGGCGATAACCTGATGACAAATTACCTCCTTCATTTGCTTATAATTCCACAGTACTTTAATAAATCCTAATTACACTCACTTAAGTCAAGTTTTGTAAAGATATCTCCCTCTGTTGTGCACATGCCCCCAATTCACCTCAAAGCACTTTCCCTCTGTAACTCAACAGTTAACCGTAATGTTTATAATAAAGTGAACTCTCACTGGGAATTTCTGGCATCTTGGAGAGTTGACGCACTCTCACTCACAGACTGAAACACACCCTCAGGCTGAGTTTGTGCCACATCGAAAAGGAATCGAACAGGCGGTCAGAAAATGCTGCTGGTCCTGCTGCTGTTGTTGGTTGGTGCGTCTGGTGCTCAGCCACAGTGTGACCCACGGATCAGAGGTAAGGTCTTTATGTCTTGTTACACTCTGAGTGCTTGATGTTTGCATCTGGAAGTGCCTAAATTAAACATGACATGCTTTCAGATGGAGACCATGGAGAATTCCTGATGCAGACTACATTAACACAGTCAAACTTATTGCAAATGTTTGAAAAACTATTTATTTTATTTAAAAGAAACTAGTCCTAAGAAGTCTTAAAAGCAAATGCTGTTACATATGTTGATCTTTTGCTTGCCAAGAGCTGTCAGCAGGCTCTTCTGTTAACTGAACACTTTTGAACTTTAATAAATAAGACTTTGAATTCTTTAATGATGTGTTCTTGGACTAACATTATCTGTGTGAACTGACAGATATTTAAGAGCYGATAAAGTAAAAGATTAGATCATTCTTTGGCCATATTGAGGTGTTTTACTGAAACCATTCTGCCATCTAGTGTCTGCCACAGTGTTGTAACAGTGATGTGTCTTTCAGGACTCTGCAAGCCCCCAGTGGAAGAAAAACGTAAGTACCCTCYGGCTCAAAGGAAGAACAGTGTCATGCAAGGGCTGTTTGTCATCCTCGCCTCATATTGAAGCAGGCTCTTTCATTTTTAATGGTCCCTTTTTGGGCCTTCCAGCTTATAATCGTGAGACGAGGAGACAAAAATCAAGCCTTAAAGTTTGTCTCTCAGCTGCCAGTCGTGTGGGAGCCACTTTTTCCCTCAACAAACAAGAAGAGGTCGTGAATCACWGTGGCCATTGTTTGGAGGAAATCTGTTCCAAGAGCTGTCGCACCCTTTGAGTATTTTTAGATGATCCATGATGCCATTAAATATTCAAATTCTAATTTCCACAGATATAATGGAAATATTTAGGAGTWGATGATTGAAGGTGGGGAGGTGAAGATCAGGATTAAGTGCTGTCACACCAAGAGATACACTGAGCAAAAGTTTGAAGCTAATTTATTCAGGTTTTGATTCCGGGGAAACGGACTGTCTTTTAAGGTGGTCTAATAGGCCTTTTGAGGGTCTTTCAAAGTTTTTCTTTGGATTTTTTTATACTCAATTTCAGTTCAGTACCTGATTGTTTTCTAAAGAATATTTGCTTTTAACTTTGACCTGTAAATCTTTCAGACAGAAAAAAGCTCTGGAGATGAAACAGCAGGTCACGTATTTTGCTTCCAAGTAGTAATGATCAATGATCAATGATCAATGATCAATATTTCTTCAGGTTTTTTGAAGGTCTTCGGTGTATTTTTCCCTAAGCTTGGCTGCTTTATCACTTGATTTCAGTTCATTTTTTCAGAATAATGACTTTTTTATTTAATTGTTAAACACATAACTTATAGTGGTTGGCAGTGTTGTATAAAGTACCTGAAAGTGATACTTGAGTAAAAGTGCAAGCATCTTATCATAAAATTACTTTGGTAAAAGTTAAAGTCTCCTCTAAGAATATTACTTAAGTAAAAATCTTGAAGTATTGTGATTTATTTTGTACTTAAGTATCMAAAGTAAATTTCTGACATAAAATGTACTTAAGTAATAAAAGTAAAAGCACTGAGTAACAATGAATGGTTAGATGTTCCAAAAATGCATTTATTGGGAGGTGGCCTCTTCAAAAACTATTTTTTCTAAAGGTGTGCAGATTTGATGAATTATGTACAAACTAAATACAATATCAGAATGGTATRTATTCGTACTTCTCATCCAACCACAGTTAAATTCACTCTATTCAGGAGCCACAATTTTTCAGGATAGTATTTTTTTTACAATACCAAGCCGAAATGAAATAGGAGAAATGACTTTCTACTTTTTGACTTTTTAAAAAATGTAAGGAGTAGGTAGAAAGTACAGATAATTGTGTAAAAATGTAAGGAGTAAAAGTAAAAAGTAGGCTGAAAAATAATTACTCAAGTAAAGTACAGATTACCAAAATTTCTACTTAAGTACAGTAACAAAGTATACAACTCTGGCGGATGGCACGGTTCTGCTAATCAGCTAACACAGTAAACTAATCGAAAAGAAAAAATAAGTAGGTCCTCTGGATGGGTTCTTCTTTAGTGAAACGTTTCGTCTCTCSTCCAAGAGACTTCTTCAGTCTGAGGAGTTTCAGGTGAACTCAACCTTATAACTGTTCAAAAGAATGAAGAATGAGCCAGCACAGACAAGCTWCAYCATCAGGTCAGGACTCTGCAGTTTACACTCATCCACAGGCCAGCAGTCACTCTTTCAGGGATGAAGATGTTTTCATCAACAAGGGGACATTGAACCCCCGCTTGCATTCACTACATACACATAACAAAACACCAAATAACCACAACCAAAGCATCCAAACCAATA
>NW_013952625.1:500623-505204 GCF_001266775.1 Austrofundulus limnaeus
CCTTTATTTAACCAGGTAAAGCCCATTGAGATCAAGATCTCTTTTTCAAGGGTGACCTGGTCAAGAGGTCAGCAGCACATCACATAATAATTGACAATCTAGATTAACATAGAACAAAAGGAAAATAAAGAAATGTACAAAATGTTCAAACACTTTGAATAAATGTTGATAAAACTAACTCGATGAAGAAGTCAGCATAGTGATGACATACCTGAAAACTTTGCAAGGAATTATTTTTATATTGAATGATTAGCTAACATACTAGCTAGAAAAAAAACCAGTAATTTGTTAGCTAGCTAGTAAATTGGAACCTAATAAATTGGATTTCTATTAAATGCCTAACTAGAAACTAAAATTGTTCTATTAAGTAGCTAACGGTAATTTACTAACTACTTTGTAGAATGTTTAAGTACTTGAAGTAAAACTACTAGCYCTCTAAGTACTTATTTGCAGTGTAAGGACAAACGTTCAATGAGCTCGTTTGTTCCATAATTATATGTACTATGACATTTAATGTCCCTAATCTGTCTGAAAGTTGTGTACAACTTTTCTACTTCAGCCAAATGTGCAGATTTAGTGCTGTCCTACTGTGAGGACATGGCCTACCCCCAGACCATGTTCCCAAACATCCTCGGACACAAGACCCGTGAGGAYGTGGACGCCAGCGTGGAGTACCTCCTCATCAGCGTGGTGGACTCTCTGCTCGKGGGCCAGTGTAACCCTGAGATCCGCATGCTGGGCTGCTCGGTGCTGACCCCCCGCTGCGAGAAGAACGCAGTGCTGAGACCCTGTCGAAGCACGTGTGAAGCCGTGCACAAGAAGTGYCAGCATGCTTTTGAGGCCATCAGGATGGCTTGGCCCTACTTCCTGGATTGTGACCGATTCTACGTCAGTGATGAGGAGGGATGTTACGACCCTCTAGAGGGCCTCAAAGGTAACAAACACCACCTATAGTGACTTGCTCATATTCACATAAGCTACATTTTCTGTGGAAAAAAGCAATATTTTTCACAAATTCTTTCMCAAAGTTTAGAGTTTTTTTAAATTATGCTTTTGATGTGTTCCTGTACACAACAAAGTTTTGGAAGAACAATGACACAGCAGTCTACACGCACTATTGCTTTGAGCGCTAAAAAACACAATCGTAACGAGACCATTTTTGGTTTGGTTTTTCCACATCTGACTTGCTTTGTCTTGACTCTGTAATCATTTTACTTTGTGAAAAAAAAAACAGCTGTGAGGAAATTTTTGACGGCATCAAAACAAAAACCAAGTTACAGAGCTCAGAGGTTCTTCTCTATTTTAAAGTCAACAAATTGATACCTGATGGAGTGGCATGGATCTTTCAACAAATGTTTTACACTTTTAGTTTCCTGTCCGGATGGAGTCACAGAAACAGAGGAAAAATAACCTATATAAACAATACCTGCAAACTTTGTTTCTCCAGTTCATCTCAGGCAGTCACAGCCCACAGGCTTAAAAACACACAAACCTCAAAGTGTTTGTTGATTTTTCATATGTAAATCACAGAAAACAGTAAAATTCCACCAATTTCTGGTTCTTTGATGTACTTGATAACTCAAACCTACTGGTTTTAATCAGTTTAGTTGAAGCAGAAACACATTTTACAGTTTTTAAGTTTTTGTACAACGTGTGCTGTGAAGGCATGTGGGCCACATGTGGCTCGGTTCAAACAGGAACGCCTTTTTGTCTCCACATAAAACTCAACACAGACATTGTCCACTTGTCATTTTATTGTTTTTATTAGCTGTATCATTTTGGAGACAAACTGCATGAATTTTATTGAAGTGTTTCTTGAAAAAGTCATATAATCTGAAATTGAAAGCAGTTCCAGATGCTGTAGTGGATTTTGTTGTGAAGCAAAACCTTTTGCCTGAAGCTGTTTTCAGAGCTAAGTAACTCTCTTCAAGTTCGTTCTATGGTTTTACCCATTGAAATTGTTACTTTTTCTTTGTCATTCTGTAAAACTGAATAACTTATCTTTAACAGTATTACAAATTTACTACAAACAAAGATTCAAATTTGTTGGAAATGTTTTCAGGATGTAACTGTTACACTATTTTTGTATCACAAGCATAAAATTTAGTGCAATTTTAAGGTAAATATTGTTCATTAAAAAACACAAAATAGGTAAACCATTTAGCACAAAAATACAGAATATCAAAAGTGCTAAAAACAACAAAAAATAAATTTCTTAAACACTTCAATAAAAAATTAAAACTGAACAAAGGCATTTGTTTTTAAACAATAAATAAAATGCTTTTGATCCAGGCAATGTGACTGCAAAATGTTTGTTTAACCCCATAAATGAGTTTTTACTGCTTATTTTATACGTATCACAGATTACAATTATTTATAAGTATAAATATAAACAATGTACAGAAAGCTTTATTTATTTTTGGTGTACACATTGAATTTAAATCACATCATGTTTTTCTAATTTAATTGTGTAACATATTTTTAAAAAATACATTTTGAATTCATCCTCTACAATAATTTCCCCAAACTATTTTTTTGGCACTCCAGGAACCCCATAAATCAATAAGACAATTCTCACAGATGCCATTTATCTGATACATCTTTAATGATATATTTAAAGGACTGTGATTTGTTTTGTCTTTCCCTGCAGAACAAGACGAAGCTGCAGAAGCAGCCATGGAACTTTTACTTCTCGAGGAGCCCGTTGAGTCGATACAGTTTACCTACCACTCCAACTCTCAGATGATCAGCGTCTTAAAGAAGACCGAGGAAGAGTGCGCTGACATCGCCAGAACCTACAGCATCGGTCGCAGTCTGGAGGGCAGGGAGCTGCTGGTGATCGAGTTTTCGAAGAACCCTGGAGAACATGAGCTCTGTGAGTACGTCTCTTCTTCATTCTCATTTTAAAGTACGACCACGTTAACCACGTCTCTGTGTAGTGGAGCCAGAGGTAAAATACGTTGGAAACATGCACGGAAATGAAGCCGTGGGACGCCAGCTGCTTATCTACTTGGCTCAGTACCTTTGCTCTGAGTATTTAAAAGGAAACGAGCACATTCAGAACCTCGTCAACACGACCCGCATCCACATCCTACCCTCCATGAACCCTGATGGATATGAGGTGGCTGCGTCTGGAGCCAGTGACAATGCTTATGATGACGATGAGGTAATAACATCACAATTATTTATGTTTATTGCTCTGCACCTTTGATTCGATTAAACCATGTTTGTGTTTGTGATGTTCTACTAATCCTAAATAATTAGTAGGATTTAAAAATGAACAACAAGGAAAAATTTGGGACTCAAAGTCTGGCCAAGGGGGGACCATGGGGGGCCACCAGTTTTTTAAGCGTGACCTCTTCTCCTTCCCTTGAAGGCACCCCTGGAGCCATCTGTCTTATAGCTTAGAACTGTATTCATACTGACATATGTTAAGTTCTGCAGAATGTCTATAAATCACACAGATTTTCCCCATTTTGCATGTTTACAAACAGTGTGTAGAGGTCTTAGAGAGTTTTCAAAAACTTTGTTCCTACGAATTGTTTTGTGAAAATTACAGATTTCTGAGGGTCAAAAATATAAGTATGTTTGAAGGAAACATTTTTGTACTAAATAGATAAATAATTCATACTAATTGGTTAAATGAATGGCTAGTTAGTTAAATCAATGTGATAAAACATTAAAAATCAAGCTGTCATTTAAGAAAAACAACAAAATACATTAGTTAGACATTAATAATCTTCCATCTTCAGTGTTTCTACACCAAAATTCTTAAATTAAATAATCTAAAACTCAAACGATTTGTTCTAAAACACTTATTTTTTTAAATCTTCAGGGACATAGTTATCGTTCTTGGAACGTGGGCCGAAACAACGCTCAGAACATTGACTTAAACAGAAACTTCCCCGATTTGACGTCCATCGTTTACAGCAGACGCAGACAAAGGAGCTTCCGCACCGACCACATCCCAATCCCAGATAATTACTGGTTTGGTAAGGTACAGAGTGAACCCTCATGGCCTAAAAGACAACAGTGTTTCCAAAGCTTGTAGTTAAACAGGATTCGTGAGTTAAGGAGTTTTTTAAAATTTTGGGTTGTAGGTCGCACCGGAGACGTATGCCGTCATGAAGTGGATCCGCTCCATCCCGTTTGTGCTCTCAGCTAACTTCCACGGTGGGGGCCTGCTGGTGTCCTACCCCTACGATCTGTCCAAACATCCACTTGGACACAGCATGTTCTCCCCGACACCAGACGATAAAGTAAGAGAGCTCTTTGGGTCTGAACACTTGCTAACAATAAAGCCTACACTGAAACCGACATGGTGCCCAACGTAAAACACCAGTTGGCCTTGAAAAATGTGTGTTTATCTGAGAGGCTGATAAAAAGACAAACTAAAAAAATAAGCCTCAAACACAGAAAAAACTTAGAACTGTGAAAACGTAAAGTATCTCATAATTTCATATGAATGTTTATGTCATGATCTGTGTTTATTTTCTTAGTTTTCCTAGTGTTTTCTATGTTCCCCAGTGTGTCTTTGCCCAGCTGCCCCTCATCACTCTGCTGATTACCCTTGTGTTTCTC
>NW_013952625.1:512276-524382 GCF_001266775.1 Austrofundulus limnaeus
CCTTGTGTTTCTCTCCAGGTGTTTTCTGTTCCCTGATTAGTTTGCTGTGTATTTAAGCCCTGTCCTGTCTCTGTCTTTGGTCGGATCATTGTTGTTTGTTCCATGTGTTCCTCGTGCTCTGTTCCCCTCGTGCCTGTGACTCTCCATACTAGTAAGTTTGCTGCCAGCAGCCCTCCTTCAGTTATTTATAAATAAATTTTTGTTATATTTTTGAGCCTGCCTGCGCCCTGGATCTGTTCCTGTCCGAACCTAACAGTTTATGTTTAGACTGTCACTCATCATCTCCTTCCAGTGGAAGACTGGTGGGACTGACACAAAACTGGTGTTAGTTTTCTGTTGGTTTATTTTAAAGGTGGGTGGGATCATCTGTGGCAAATYGGCCAATCCAGTGCAGAGTTATATCTCTGTCTAACTTGTGATAATTCCAGTTGAACCCTTTGAGAATAAAAGCATATCTTTGATCGAGTTTGTATTTTTATAAATACTGTCAAACAGTCAAACAACTTATAGCAAATATTTTCTCCACCATATTTTATATGTAGTCAATTTTTTTTTAGCTAAAATGCTAATCCACTAAATGAGAAGCTARTTCTGCTATTAAATGATTGGCGAAACTGTGCCCACCTTTGGAAACAATATTTTTTGAACTCTGACTCTTCTTCATCTCACTCTCACAGTGACTAAAATAATCTAAAGAAACATCAGATTCTGCTCTACAGTCTGTTTCTCAGTCATTGTAGAAATGCTCTGTTTTCTTGCTGTCATTCCCCTGTGACATCACTTCCTGTTACTTCACATGCCAAAATCTCGACAACTGTACATCTCAGCAATGTGAAATTATTAATATTATTATTTTTATTACAAAAATTTGATGTCAAATGGACTTTAAGTCCGACAGCAGTGAGAAACATGTTGGACAAAAGAAGATAAAAATGTTTGGTTCACTGGTCAATGAGGCATGACGTGAAGCAATGGGTCAGACCAGAGGGTCAGACTATCAACAAACAAAGTGATGAAACTTCCTTATTTTATTATTATTATTATTTTTTAGGTTTTTAAACTTCTTGCAAGCACGTATGCAGATGCCCACAAATCCATGTCCAGTGAAGATTCCCCTTGTGGTTTTTCCAGTGCAGACAGCCAGAAAGGKACCATTAATGGAGCGCAGTGGTACAGCATCACAGGCGGTGAGCAGAGGAGCATTCCTCAGTCAAGTGAAATAAATGTGATTTCATCCAGGGCCTGTAGAGGTCACTGTAAGATCAGGCAATGACAAAAAGTGTGAGAGTTTTTTATTTTTATTTTTTGATCATTTCTGGRTTTGTGTGTCTGCTCAGGCATGCAGGACTTCAACTACTTACACACCAACTGTTTTGAGGTGACGGTGGAGCTGGGCTGTGATAAATTCCCCCCAGAGGAGGAACTCTTCCAAATGTGGCATGAGAACCAAGATGCTCTGATTGCCTTCATAGAAGCAGTAAGACTTGATCTTTTGTTTTGTACTCAGATGATACCCGAGAATAAAAAAACCCCAAAACAAAACAAAACAAAAATCTGAACTCCAGTATTTTTCTTCGAGTATTTTGTGGAGAAATGAGAAACTAACGTGTTTTTTGTCACCCGTCAGGCTCATCGAGGAATTAAAGGCCTTGTAAAAGATGAGGAGGGAAATGGGATTAAAGGTGCACAGATATCCGTGAAAGGGATAAGACATGACATCATCTCAGGTTAGAAGAATCATAGATGCATCCTTTTAAACAAAAATAAACACATGCTTTTATTGACAGTCTTGTTTTTATCTGAAGTGGTCTTGAAGAATAGTTAAAGTGCATCTTACCCCCCCCCCCCCCCCCCCGTGAAAAGATAACTCCGCCCCAAGGCGAAATTTGAAAAATGCATCAAAGTGGGTAGGGTAGGGGGGGTTAGAGAGCGGAGGTGTGGCCAGGACAAGAGAACGTGACAGACAGCTAGCATTAGCATAATTGATGCTACATGGAGAGTGACCACAGTATCGCAGATAGCTACATCTCTGAACGTCTGAGGTGGAGGATTTTCACCCCACACCAGCCTCGGACAGAGGAGGAGGAGCGCTCCGACAGCCTGACAGAAAAAAATAAAAGCATACAGCTGCTCACATGATCGCTGGTTTAAATCAGGAATAAAAGTAGTTTACCTGTATAAAGAGCCCTAAAAATCCATAAATTTTGCAAAAAGTCCAACTCGCACCCACGCGCGCGCGGGGGGTGGGGGGGTGTGGTGGTGTCAGGTGCGGACATGAAAGCGCCTGCTGCGAAGCAGGAGGAAAGGAGAGGGGGGAAGTAACTTATTTCTAGCAGCAGAACAGGTTGGAAGATGGCTGTTTGATGTTATTTATTGTTTTTTAAATCATCCTACAGGCTCTGACATGTTAGATAAATTAAACTAAACTAAAAAATAAAACAAAAAAATTAGAACAAACTTTTTTGTAGCTGCATGTTACTAGTATTAAACTTTTCCTTGGAAGTTCTATTAGCTAGCTCGTACTTGAGCTAATTTCTAGTTAAATATTAGCCTGGTTTAAACCAGACCCTGTCCTTCACTTTGCTTCGTACAAGGGTCTGGACTTGATGCATAGAGAATCAATTTCTTGCAGGAGGCGTAGCCTCTGCTGAAGTTTAAAATGATTGGATCAGTTGGCTGTGATGTATGTCGGTGTGACGGAGGCTAAGCTAAGAAGCTAACCGGAAATCACGTGTGCTGTAAAAGACCCTGCTGAGAGGAGAGAAGTTCCGAGCCAAACGAGACGACTAAATGAGAGCTGCTGCTTTGTCAGACAAATTTAATTTAATTTGGAAGCCTTATCAACACAGACTGGCTTCATTCACTTCCTCCACTGCCGTATGCTAAAATAACTAGCAGACACTGAGCAGAAAGTCGATGTCGTTCAAAGCTCCTCCTTCTGTTCTCTGATTGGCCCGGCTAAAAATCTGCCAGCCAAATCCATCTCAATGGGAGAAGTCCCAGACGGAGCAGAGAAGGGAAACTAGAATTGAGCGGAGCTGCATGGGAAGGCAAGGGCCAGGCTAGTTAAATATCCAAATATGCTTTGAACATTAAAGAACATTGCATTTAGGCTTTTAAAGTGTCTGGATTTGAGAATCTGGGCAAAAGTGGACCACAAATCAGCTACATGCAAGGATACATGAACTAGCTACATGTTAGCACGGCCACTGTGTGACTCCATGCAGCCAAACCTCATTAAAGACAGGTTCTTTACTAAGTCATTATGTGCTGATCTGTGCTCAATACCTAGAATTAGGGAACTTTTTATGTCTTTTTCATTCATTCGAATTAAGCAACTTAACTGTAAAAAAAAAACAATTTGAAAAGTAGTGGGAAAAAATGAGTGAGAGAAAAAAACAATAATCTAAAAAAACTTTAAAAGACCTCCAGAAAGCCTGAAAAGCTAATGATCAAGACCATTTCAAAGGATTATAAAAATGTTTTTGTGTCCTTTAATACAAAAATATGTAAAACAAATAATAATTTGCTAGTCCAAACATTTTTATGGACCTGAACCATTCGAACTAGTATGCCAAACCCTGAGTCTTTCTGTTCTCGTCCAGCTGAAAATGGCGACTACTGGCGCCTCCTCCCCCCTGGTATCCACATCGTGACCGCCTCGGCCCCCGGCTTCACCAGAGCCACGAAGAAGGTCCACCTGCCCTCCCGCATGCAGAAGGCCGGCCGGGTGGACTTTTTGCTGCAGAAAGTTCCTCCAGAGTCGGACGTGCCTGAAGACCAAAACAGCTTCCCGTCCACAGYCACCTACGAGCGTTTTGACCCATTCAACCAGTACACGCAGTACACCATGCTGTCTGAGCTGAACCAGAACCGCGAGGAGCGAGCGGAGAAGCCCTGGTGGTGGAACTACTTTGTCTCTGTGGGAGGCCCAGCACCCACCTGGCTCCTCAAACACTATTAGAGCTTTTAATACGATGAGCTTTTCATCGTACAATGAAAGTGCCTGGTGTTTGTGTTGTGCACGTTTTTCTCACTTTCACGTGTCGTGTTACCACCTGGTTTAAAATCTCCATAAATAACGTGATGTCACTTATTATTATTGAATAATAAAAGAGTTTACAAAAACTCTATATGACAAGGTATTTATTGAAATCATGTGGCCACTAGGGGACAGGCTGAAAAACATCTGATCTAATAGGTTTTCTGTGGGAGAATTTGTTGTTTTGCATCTTTTTTAAATTCTTCTTAAAAGTTTGTTTAAAAAAACCCAACTTGCTGTAAGGCTGGGACTRCAGATAGATGATGACCTGTCAGATTTTAGCAGGTTTATAGTTAATCCCATATGTTTTCCATGAGATTAATAGTTTGTCTAAGCCTGAGGATGTGACAGAACCTGGGTTTACCTCAGAAACAGACATTGTCAAAGACATCTGAACGTTCTGGTAGAGCTGCAGAGCACTTGATGACACTTTGGGTTATTTGATGAACATTTACCTTATAAACACCTAATAAAGGTTATTTCAAAGCAATAAGAAAATATTGCAAAAGGTATAAACCTTACAGTGTTTCACTTTACTGTAGATTAAAAAAATAATCTGCACTGTGCCACATTACCCAGAATATTTTTTATCACAGATGCCTGCAGGTCCAACAAATAAACCAAACAAATATCATCAAATACTGTTACAGGCTGAAAGATCAACACTTCATTTTGTGAAAGCAAAATCTGTGTTGCCTTCTTACTTGTGTCCAGCAGAGGGTGCTGCAAAGCATTAAAGTCATCATGTGAAAATATTACAAGAACATGATGACACAGATCCAGTTGGGCTTGCTGTAAATTTAACAGCTGCCATGACAGCTGTGAGCTGACGCCCTACATGATCGCCTTTCCTGCTCCTCCATGTTGTCACAGGTGCTAACAGGTGGACGGGATAGGTGCGGCTCACTCCACGGTTATTTAACTCTACGATAAAAGTCAGAATTTTAACTTTTATCTCAGAATTCTGAGAGAAAAAAATTTCATTGTGGCCCAAACCCTCTTTACAACCAATTCTCACTTTATCTAATATTATTTTCTTCTGGATTCTGCTGCTGTTTTTTATTTTATTTATAAATTTAAACAGTTTCTCCTCATAATTCCCATGATTGTAAAACAAGCATTAAATGTTTCTTTTAATGCTGGCTCCATGTCAGGTTCAGTTTGCTTGTCATGCAGCAGTGATCACAGAGCAGACGTGCAGACAGCTCCTCCAGAGGGTGATAATAAGCCTCTTCCTTCGTTACAAACCCTAAACGGACCTGTGAAGCGAGGATAATGGGAGCAGTCGAGCGGATGTGTGTACAAAACTTTACCAATCGCAGATAGCCTCCTAACCCAGTGGGGTTAAAGAGATTCCACTTTAACAGAGCTGGGATGTTTGATRATAAGTGTGACGGAGAACGTATAGAGGATATAAAAGGCTTTATGATGATTGGTCTGTTGTTCCTTTTGACCCAAAACACAAGACATACCAAGTCCTGATTCAGCTCAAATAAGRCATCTTTTTGATGTGTTTCTTTGTTTTKACTTGTTTTGATGGGTTTCTGTAAAGCTCTGGGTGGCTGTGGATCAGTGGTCAGAGCAGTCATCCTCCATGAGAGAGTTGGAGGTTTGATTCCACCTGTATGCAGTCTCTGGGCAGGACACTGAACTGTCCATGTGTCCCATTCCTGTTCAAACTCCAGGCTGAGATGGATGAACGGCAGCAGCGAGCTGTGCCCATGGAGGTATATGTGAGATATTTCATATATTAAATATGATATAAACACATATATGCTATTTAACTTTATGGCTGTGTCTCATTTTGGATTGAGCATTCCCTCAGTGGGACTAGACTATGTCTCTGTGYATCACCAGTAAAACGTTTCAAAAAYTTTTATTACWTATTCTCTTTTTCCACAGTTTAGCTGATGTATGTAACTTGACTTTTAGAATAGAGGATTAYATCCAAGCTTAATTGGACTTGCAATGGAAGCAGGAGGTAATGTAAAGAAAACCAAACATTTTTTAAACAAAACAGTGGATATGTGGATGTCCTGAAAGGAACCACTTTTTTTCTTTCTCTGCCTTTCTTCAGTTTGTGTTCATATCTGGACTCAGATGGGATGTTGTGAATAGTGCATGGACTTTATAAAGGACACAACAACTTTGTTTTAATGAAGTGTGCATCACGTGAGCTATAGTTTTATGTGTGTAAAGAATACTGATAGGTAGTAATCTGTTACTAGCGGAACGAGCTTCTCATTTAGTGGATTATGCTAATCTGGAAAGCATTAGCAAACCGATTAGATTCTGCTAAATTAAGTTCTGCTCATTTTAAATCCACTGAAAAAAATTTTCAAGTGTAAAGCTCCTATTTTTATGCCATTTATATCTAATTAAATAAAAACTGTCCTCTCTTACAAGCAGTGCTGAACATGTCAGTGTGTAGCATCATTAGCAGCTAAACTAAACCAAGAGCATCAAAAAGAAATAAAATACATTTAACAATGTTTAAATAACAAAAACAAAAATTGACCATGTATAAAATAAGGTAGAGAAAGTATTTGCCATTTGCTGTTTGATTAACTTCAAGTATTTATAAAATATAAACTTGATCAAGGAAATTATTTTATTCTGAAAGAGTTAAACTGGAAGTATCACAAGCCATAGCTGATCCCACCTACCTTCAAGYTAAACCAATAAAAAACTACCAACAGGTTTGTGTCAGTGGTACAGATTAAGCAATCTTAGCTGTTAGCGTTAGCTTCCGCTAGATTTTTAAAAATCTGTAGCATTAGCAGAGTTAAGATCTTGTTTATCAGATTACTGAAGCTTTTTGGTTAGCTTGGTCCATATACAGTATAATGGGAAATGAAACATAACTTGTTAACCTCTGCTAATCAAATGTGACTAAACTACTCTGTAGGACTCTGATGAAGGCAGTGCCTCAYCAGCCTAGAACCTGGAGTAGTTTGTTCACCAGCTGTTTGTGATTTATGTTCATTAGTGTCACTTTATRTTCTGTGTCCCTCACTTTGTTCCTTAGTTCTGCATAATGCTYCCCACAGCTGGTCTATAGTGCCCTCGATTATTTCCTTGAGTATTTCCACTGACGTGATACTCGGAGTTACATCGTGACACTTTCATAGATTCATGTAGGTCAGGTATGTGGAGTGTGTTGGGGAGATAGAAATTTAACATCAGCATAATCAATCCTTAAACTTCAGAATAAAACACATCAGAGGAAAGAGTTGTGACATGTATTGTTCAAATGTATATGCATGTCAAACTCAAGCACTGTTTTTTAAAAGAAGAAAACAAACTGAGCAAAATCCTTAATGGCAATAAAATATTAGTGTTGTTTGATGTTACTCAAAGTCTCATACATGTGTAACAGGGTGGGAAACACCCGGATTGTGACTTGGAGGACGCGACTCTAGGGTCAACTGGTAGATTACTAAACCAAGGTTAAATAATCTAGGGATTCCCGATTATGAGTACTCAGGTAGGTCTGGCTGCAAAATTGACAAAAGCAGGAATAGTTTACAAATTATATTTTACATGAGCTATTCTCAGCAGAGCGCAGTCTAGACGCAGCTGAATTTAGAACCAGAATAAAACATAAAGCACTATTGAAATAAGTGTTCTTGATCTTAATGCACATTATCGCTGTGTCCCAGGGATAAAACACTTTAAAAGTCAGTCATGAAGAAGAGAAAGCCCAGGGGCTCTTAAGGGGCTGGCTACATGTTTGTGATGCGCCCGACTACTTTAGCTGTCGTGCAGCAATATCTCAAAGCCTTGGCCGCGTGCACTGAAGCTTGGTTTAAGCCATTTAGCAGCGCCCTGGTTAACTGAAACCGACAAAACTTCTGATTCCAGCCTGATCTTAGAATAACACCCCTGGCAATTGTGAAACTGTCTTTGCACATTTCATCTGGCGAGGTCCCACAACTGCATTTAAAGCTGACACAGAGGCAGAAAAAGATACATTGTTATGTTACAACTGTTACCCAGAGAGTTAGAGAATTTGTCTAGAGGACAACAGTCATAAAAACAACTTTAGTTGTTCTATTGCCTGAATAACGTGTCAGGTTTAAGGCCGCAGAAGTAAATAAAACACAAAGACATTTAGTCACTTAAAGCCATAGAGTGGTCCAAAGGGGTAATGTGTTGGATGATTTCAGTCTAATATTTGCCAAGAGTTGATCTTTGCCTGGAATCAAACAGAGCATCAACACCGGGTGACGAGATGATTACAGCTGAGTAGAAATGTCAACATCGGCCAAGTTAGAAGTTCAATTTGCTCATGACACTACACAAAATGTGTCTTGTAAAGCTTAAAAAATAATCTATTTGAGCAAGAAAATATACTGAGCTGACAAATCTGATAGTTTACACAATGTTGTGAGGCCAGAATGAACTCTTAGACCTTGACTACACTTCTCTGCACACTTTTTAAACAATTATTTTCCCCACCATTTGAAACAGAAAACAACATTTCTGTTCAAATGAAAAGACACACACAAAAGCATTAGGATTTGTTTATTATTGTGCTCAGTAAGCTAACTAATATTAGCATTACAAGCCAATAACATATTTCTCTGCATTTATGCACTCAAACAATGTAATTGGGTGTTTTCAATCCAAATAGAGATTATAACATGTAAGACATATTTAAAAATTTCATTAACAATAAAAAACTAATTATTGCAACTATTATATTTTTAAATAGCAGCCATAATAAATGCATGCATTTTTGGAGTCTTAAAACAGAGTCTAGCTGTATAATGGGGGACCTTCACTCAGGCTATTTTTAGATCACGAGTCATGTGACTGTGTCRACACTGATGTGTGTACMAACTCTTGTATGGAGCTGTGATGGTTTAGTTCTGTTTAAACTTAAATAAAGTCGGGAAAACAGCATCACACTGCACCGAGGACCACAAAGGCAGACTGTTGGCTGCAGCAAAATCAGACGGAAAGGAGGACGTAGGAATTTATAGCAGAAGAGTGGGTTGGAAGTGGATTGTTAATTNCAACAACGCCAATAAATGTAACAGGGTGGGAAACACCCGGATTGTGACTTGGAGGACGCGACTCTAGGGTCAACTGGTAGATTACTAAACCAAGGTTAAATAATCTAGGGATTCCCGATTATGAGTACTCAGGTAGGTCTGGCTGCAAAATTGACAAAAGCAGGAATAGTTTACAAATTATATTTTACATGAGCTATTCTCAGCAGAGCGCAGTCTAGACGCAGCTGAATTTAGAACCAGAATAAAACATAAAGCACTATTGAAATAAGTGTTCTTGATCTTAATGCACATTATCGCTGTGTCCCAGGGATAAAACACTTTAAAAGTCAGTCATGAAGAAGAGAAAGCCCAGGGGCTCTTAAGGGGCTGGCTACATGTTTGTGATGCGCCCGACTACTTTAGCTGTCGTGCAGCAATATCTCAAAGCCTTGGCCGCGTGCACTGAAGCTTGGTTTAAGCCATTTAGCAGCGCCCTGGTTAACTGAAACCGACAAAACTTCTGATTCCAGCCTGATCTTAGAATAACACCCCTGGCAATTGTGAAACTGTCTTTGCACATTTCATCTGGCGAGGTCCCACAACTGCATTTAAAGCTGACACAGAGGCAGAAAAAGATACATTGTTATGTTACAACTGTTACCCAGAGAGTTAGAGAATTTGTCTAGAGGACAACAGTCATAAAAACAACTTTAGTTGTTCTATTGCCTGAATAACGTGTCAGGTTTAAGGCCGCAGAAGTAAATAAAACACAAAGACATTTAGTCACTTAAAGCCATAGAGTGGTCCAAAGGGGTAATGTGTTGGATGATTTCAGTCTAATATTTGCCAAGAGTTGATCTTTGCCTGGAATCAAACAGAGCATCAACACCGGGTGACGAGATGATTACAGCTGAGTAGAAATGTCAACATCGGCCAAGTTAGAAGTTCAATTTGCTCATGACACTACACAAAATGTGTCTTGTAAAGCTTAAAAAATAATCTATTTGAGCAAGAAAATATACTGAGCTGACAAATCTGATAGTTTACACAATGTTGTGAGGCCAGAATGAACTCTTAGACCTTGACTACACTTCTCTGCACACTTTTTAAACAATTATTTTCCCCACCATTTGAAACAGAAAACAACATTTCTGTTCAAATGAAAAGACACACACAAAAGCATTAGGATTTGTTTATTATTGTGCTCAGTAAGCTAACTAATATTAGCATTACAAGCCAATAACATATTTCTCTGCATTTATGCACTCAAACAATGTAATTGGGTGTTTTCAATCCAAATAGAGATTATAACATGTAAGACATATTTAAAAATTTCATTAACAATAAAAAACTAATTATTGCAACTATTATATTTTTAAATAGCAGCCATAATAAATGCATGCATTTTTGGAGTCTTAAAACAGAGTCTAGCTGTATAATGGGGGACCTTCACTCAGGCTATTTTTAGATCACGAGTCATGTGACTGTGTCRACACTGATGTGTGTACMAACTCTTGTATGGAGCTGTGATGGTTTAGTTCTGTTTAAACTTAAATAAAGTCGGGAAAACAGCATCACACTGCACCGAGGACCACAAAGGCAGACTGTTGGCTGCAGCAAAATCAGACGGAAAGGAGGACGTAGGAATTTATAGCAGAAGAGTGGGTTGGAAGTGGATTGTTAATTATTTTTTTTAAACGTCCTACAGACTCTGACATGTTAAATTAATTTGAAACTGAGTTTTTGAAAAAAATCTGTGGATTGCTCTATACGTTCGTATACTTGCAAAATGACAAACAATCTATACAACCTGACCTGTAAGTATTCAGCTGTTAGTTAGCACTATTTGATACATTTTTACACTGCAGAAGTTGTTAGCTAGTTGTCGCTAATACAACTTTAAATTTACAGTATGTAGCTGTAAGTTTTAGCTAGCACTAGCTAACACACTTTTACATTTATAAAGCTGTTAGCTTGTACTTGCTAAAACACCTTTACATTCATATAGCTATTGACTACCCATCCATCCTTTATACCCGCTTCTACACAGAGGTCACTGGTGCCCATACCCAGCAGTCACTGAGCAAGTGTACACCCTGGACAGGTCGCATGTCCATCACAGGAACACGTAGAGACAAAGGAGACAAACAACCATTCTCTCTCTCACTCACACCCAGAGACAATTAGAGTTACAAATTAACCTAACAGTCATGTTTTTGGTCTGTGGKAAGAAGCTGAAGTACCTGGAGAAAACCCATGCATGCACGGAGAGAACATGCAAACTCTACCCAGAAAGGTTSCCGGGCCGGGAWTTGATCTGGYRACCTTCTTGCTGAGAACAATCAGCTCTACCAACTGAACCACGTGTAGCTATTAACCCTTTTGTGCATGAATTATGATAAACTCAGTCAGGATTTTTTTACTAAGTGTTTTTATACATCCTTAGGGATGTAAAACAAGGTTTGAAAAAAAAAAGTTTTTTCTATCTTTATTTTTAAAGAAATAATTATCTGTACACTCAAGTGTACTTCATGCGTTTTGTACTGTAAAAAAACATAAATGTAATAACATGGTAATTATATAGGTTTAGTTCTAATTTAGTTATACAGTTATAATATGGTATTCTGTTGGAATGGTGGTTCCTCCACTCCTCTGTAGTCCTCTCTGTTTGAGCTCTATTGATAAACGGAAAAGTTAACAAACATAAAATTATGTTTTCACCAGGTGTTTTCTTTCATCTTTAGGGATGTAAAACAAGGTTAAAAAATAAAGATATATTCTCTCTGAACTGAGGAGGATAGTGTGACACAAGTCACACTCTCTGAACTAGGGCTGCACAATACTGTATATTGAAAATGTACCGTCATTGCAATAACTGCTTGTGCAATATGCATATTACAACAAATGCATAAACTGTTTGCATTTATGAGTTTTGTCACTCAGACAGAAGCTTGAAGTATTTCACCAATCAAATGGAGCCCTTCATACATTACTCTAGCCTGGCCCTTGCCTTCCTACGCAGCTCCGCTCAATTCTAGTTTCCCTTCACTGCTCCGTCTGGGAC
>NW_013952625.1:525177-540678 GCF_001266775.1 Austrofundulus limnaeus
CAGCCAATAGGATTTCTTTGTATGAGATGATGTAATAGCTTCCACTAGAGTGGATTACATGCAACACTGCCCAAAATTGCAGGTATATACCTATATAGAAAAAAAAACACTTTTAAACAGCTGTACACTGTAGTGACCTCTATGCACGGAAAGGTTAATTAGTTCTAGCTAACGCTCTAGCTATCACCTAGATAACCAAAATAAGTTAAATTAATTTGTTATATTTTTGTCAGTTTTGTGTTTTAGTCATACCCAGACAACCATACAATGCAGCTTCCAGACAAKTTGTTCAACAAATTTGGTTTATGAAAAGGTCAGTGTTTTTGTCGCAGCATGCTCACACTAACAAGTTAATTACATATAGTCATGTGCACATGAACTTTAAGCTCGTATTTGTAGTCAAAGGAGCTGTTCTGTTAGGTGCACTGAGCTAATTACATGATGATAAATCTCTCAYGGCACGGGGTAATTTTTCAGTGCTCTTTTAAGATAGCAGAGGATATGGCAGATAACTGCTTGAAGCCTTAGCGAGTCAGCAGCGGCTAAGCTAAATGTGGCAGCAAGTGTCAGGCCAAATCAATACACGCTTCCCAGGATTCCTTTGGTGCTATAATCCAGGCTGGACTGGGGCTTTGACCCTGGGGAGGGCTGGTTGGGATTTTGCTCTGCTGTTTCAAAATCATCTGCATTTATGGTCATGGCAGTGTAGAGCATAAGCTAATTACTTAAAAAAGGTGAAAAAAAAGCTAAGCAAGTTTCACCAGGGGTAAAACTGAACTCTTATCTGAGGCATAAAGGCAATTTTGTGTGTCAAATATTCATTTTTGGATGCACAGTTTCGGTTAACTATTTCACCTCTGCAGTACTTCCTAGTTTGAACTGCCTTCCTGACTTACTGAGAGAGGCCCCCCTCCGATGTTTTCCATCTGATTTCACAGATCCCATTAAGTCACAATCCGGTATTATTTGCCTTAAAATAACGAGAGATAATCCTGGTATCAAGCTAACCAGCCATGAAATCGAGGAATCTCCAACTGCYGCAACCTCACCGAGTGTTCAACAAAAAAGATAAAAATATACAATATTCTCTACAAAAACATCATCTTCTGTGCAAATTTATATCTATTTTTTTATTTCAACATCAGATCCCTAATAAAGCAGCATCATTTTCTCTTATACTAACTGGAAGACGTAGTTTGATCCGGGACGAAGAGCATTTCCACAACATCACGTCCACCATTGCTCACTTACTCAGGCCATCAGGCGCTCATTAAAAATGTAAAATTAACGTTTTTAAAGTGGAACATGATTCAGGTCTGTGCTCAGGAGTCAGCGAAGCGCGATGCCTGCATATGAAATGCATTCAGTCATCCCCCTGGCAACAGTGGCGGGGGTGGGGGGGTGAAAGGTGCAGTGAGTGTAACGAGAGCACATTGCTTTTATTCTTTATTTAGAGAGTTATTCTAGACACAGAATCCAAGGAAAAGCCTTCCTGCTCAATTGAGGCTGTTAGTAAATAGGGAAAGAAAAGCTTTGATCTTTGTGTGGAAAAACAAAAATAACCCGAATTATTAAAGATAAAACCTGCTTTATGACAGCGAATAGCACTATTTTTCTACTAGCTCAGAGTACAGACTTCATGTTTCAGTTTACAGACAAAATTCCCACAGTTACACTGTTTGTATTGCTCTCKTCCCTTTTGTTGTGTTTGCTAAGATAGCTTAGATGTGGCGGCCATCTTGAATGTTGCTTACGAAGCTTATGGAGGTTYACGAAATTTACGTAGTGTAAAATAGTTACGGACAGACCAGGACCGGAGATCATGAAATCAACACAAGACAACAGCTACTGAAGCTGTAAAAGCCCCACACACCTCCTCCATCCAAGTCAGTTCTCCCCTGGCTTCTTGAAATAATTGCACCCCCACCGCTAATTACAAAGTTTACAGAAGTTAACAAAACCTTTGAAAGGTAAAAAAATATAAAAAACTAACAGATGAAAACACTGAATCTGAATATCGACACAGTGCCCTGAGGGCATCACGAGATGTTGCCAATCTAAAGAAGGCGTTGGAAAACTGAACAAAGTGTTCTTTTGACGCCCGATGTCCCTTTAGCTAAATGCCTGAAGTCAGCGGTGTCCAGTCCTGGTCCTCGAGCGCCCCTATCATGTGTTTCACTTGCTTCCCTGCTCCAACACACCTGATTCTATTATCAGTTTACCTCTTCATGTTCTGCAGAAGCTTGTTAATCACCCAGTCTTTTAAATCAGGTGTGTTTGACCAGAGAAACCTTTAAATTAGTGGAGTCAAACTCATTTTCACAGAGGACCRTGTGTGCATTGTGTTTGCCCTGGAGTTGGGGGAAATTGTAATGTGTACAATTAATCACCAGAAAAACTGTCAACAATTAATATTTTCCACTTTATAATTACTGATGATGACATTATTGTGTGTGCAAAACACGTCACTATTAGACGTGCATGTGAGCCCATTGGTGGAAGGTAGTGTGGAGCAGCTAACCCTACGAATTTGTTTAATTACCTGAAACACCAATATAAACCAGAGTATGAGGAAAGACAGAAAGTCCGGACCAAGGCTATGGTCAGCTAGCGCAGTCGTCATTATTAATTGTCATATTTATTGTCATGGGCTAAATGCCATAACTCTAGGTGGCCCTCAAAGGGCCAGTTGTAATTAACTTCAACGTTTTGTGTTTAATTAAGCACCAAATGTCACGTCCCTCGTCTCATTGCTACTGCTGAGCACAGCTAACAAACACTAACTGAGCTCTACGTGGTATTTCCTGCATAGAGACGGGGTTTTTAATATGTTCTCTTATAAAGACTGACAAATACTACTTGTGTAACTGACTAAATGTGAAATAAATTATACATAAATACTAATAAACGTAAAAGTAAAAGAGCTGAATTTACATGTGCATTGTGGTAAGTAAGAATTCTGAACTCTCCCACTTTCCAACAGGGAATACCCACAGTTTAAATTTTCAACTTGTCAGTGGGAAATTCCCACTTCCCAGTACAACTGAGCCACATCAAATGTAGCCAGTGAAAATGTGATGAAATTGAGATTTTAAATGACTAATTTCTAATTTTGAACCCTGTACATATCCGCCTAGTGGTGGGATGCTGTCATTTCACAAGTAAAATAATCAACATGCATTATGGGAGATGTAGTTTATAGTCAGTGTTGGCTTTAAAGCCAATATTTCAAGACAAGACAAGATTTTGCAGGCCACGTAAAATGCTGTGGTGGACCAGATTTAGACCATAGGCCTTGAGTTTGACACATGCTCTAAAACATGCAGAATGGTGGTCCTCGAAGACCAGGATTGGACACCCCTGGAATAATTTTGTAGATGCACATCAAGTGAAAACTTTGAGAACTTTCCAGCAGTTCATAAGATATTTTTCTAACACAACAGACAAACAGACACATACCGGTAGATCCCAGCAAAAACATATTTTTGTTTTTGGCAGCAGGAACTAAAAACTTACAAAAAAAGGCAGAAGATGAGGTCAGCTAAGTTTTCATCTTATTTACTAATTTTGGCCTCAACAATTTCACATTCATGACTTCCCAAATGTCCTACCGTGAAGCTGTAAAGGCACCAAACATTTCCTCTTCTTGTCATCATTAATCATAATTAGTCGACAATTTCTTCACCTTGAATCAATTTGTGCCACGGAGATCAAACGGTGGTGGTAATAGGCAGCCGGGTTTCTCTAAAGTTAATCTGTATCATGTGTTATGAGCTCTGATCCTTCATGCCTCAGGTCTGTTTGTGAACTATATTGTATTTCAACAGAACAGTATCTGTCTGAAGCTGAAATATAACAAACACTCCCGTGTATTTGCAGGTATTAATAAAGAGATAACTAACTGCACATGATGCAGAAGTTTATTTATCTGTGGTTTTTTAAATGTATGTTTTGCTTGTGTCTTCAATGTGATTACAGTTTTAATCATTATTGACAAGTGAACCAGTTCAGGTCAGTTTGCTTTCAGTCACAACTGAGTTTTCAAAGGTTTCACCTTGTTGTAATTACACCACATTGAATCAAAGGTTTTAACCCAGTCTAAAAAAGTAGTAGTAATGTTAATGAATGTTCAGGAAAAAAGGAAGAAAACATGACCAATTTAATGAGTCTAATTAAAATTATAGTAGGTGTGGGCTTCGCATGCAAACACCTAAAATGGAAAAAATAATCAATAAGTAAAGTCAAATTATACATGTTTTTAAAATGTTATCTTGTCCAAGGATGTGCACAGATACAACAAGGCTCAGGGCTGCACAAAACTGGAAAAAACAGACATTGGGATTCTTTTCTGTGATATTTCTTTGATGTGAAAAAAATACAGGAATTTTCAACAGATAAATAACAATTTA
This sequence comes from Austrofundulus limnaeus, assembly GCF_001266775.1. Taxonomy (NCBI): domain Eukaryota; kingdom Metazoa; phylum Chordata; class Actinopteri; order Cyprinodontiformes; family Rivulidae; genus Austrofundulus; species Austrofundulus limnaeus. Next base: position 529,587 of record NW_013952625.1, read on the forward strand.
AATTCTGCTGCCATCTTGATGACAATGCTGCACTGATTATACCTCTTTTATGTGTAGGCTATATGTTTGTAGTAGTTACTAAGTTGCTTTGTGAGAAGTTTCCAAACTCCACTGTAAACAAACAAACAAAAAAAAACTCGTCAGTCTTCATTTTTCTGTTTAGTTTGCTGATGGCGTAATGAATCCTGGGATATTGTCGGATATTGTCGCATTTTTGGGGTTTTCTAGCCTACGAATTGGGACAGCCTAACGTAAGCGGCTCGGTCTTCTAGTTTCTGTTTACATCTTTTCCTCAAAGTCTCTGGGAATTTGCTCATCTTCCTCGTTTTCGTCAAGATCCCCGTTTTCTTCCTCCACAGCTGTGAAGACGGTGGATTTTCATGCCCTCCCCTCCTTTTTCATGAGCACCTCACCTGTTGGCACTTCACTCTAATGAGCTCCTGGTCTTTATAAAGCTCCACCTGGACTCCTGATCTTCGCTGAAGCATCACTCCATTTTGGGTAGTGTTCAGAAGCCTGCTACAGCTACAGCTACAGCTACAGCTAAAGATTGTAATTAAAGTTATTGTTAAAGTTAAAAGTATACTTACCTTTTTGTTTACTCCTCTCCAAGGTGTTTTTTATCAGGATGTTTCCACTCACACCAGGACTGCTCACGTTGATCACCTGCCACAGGAACTACCACTAAGAAAGCTCACTCTTGATGTTCTCATTCTGCCTGAAGATTTTTTGCCTCTCACCTTTTGGATCCAAACAGCCTTTTTGGAGCACCTTGGTTCTTCAATCACTGTAAGAAAAAAAAAATCTTTTATCAACTAAACTTCACAACAACAATTTCAGTTTCACTGGACTCATCTTGGACTCTTCCCTCTTTTTCAGGATAGAAGACCATAACACCTGTAAATAAAATCACTTACCTTTTTACTACTTGTTTGTTCAGTACCATTCTAAGTCTGACTTATTGAGTTTTATGTCAACAGCGCTAGAATTCACGGACAATGTTCTCTGAAAAACGGTGCCATTATTGTCCTAGAAGTTTCACAATAAAACAAGTGTCAGCTTTTGACATGAAGCTGCCAACTTTCACCTGAGGAAGCAACCCGTCAAAATAAAAGCTGTAAGCGTGCAATGACTCGTGGTTTAGTAAGTTGCCTTCTACATCCCAGGACCTACACGATATATTGTGTAGCTCTTATCCTGTTGTTCATGAGATATTTTGCTAACAGGCAGTTGATTCCAATAGTTGATGTAACATTTTAAATGGGTGATCAGTCAGTGCTCACATTATAACTTGGGCKCAGTCTCAGCAGCTAACACACCAACTTTTGTAAAATTGGTCGAGATGTTTCCGTCCAGTTAATAAAATAATAAAAACAGTTTTATAATGTGTTTTATTCTCATCATATTAAAACCTAAGCCAACGTCACATAGACATCTCWGCTAATTTGAGATCATCAGCACCTTTTTGAATGAGACCATGAGGTCAGCGTGTTTTAAGACTGGTATATTCAGACCCAGAGGGTGTAACTCTATAGTGTTGAGAAACACTGGAAGAAGAGGACCTTCACAGATGAAAGACCACGGTCCAGTCATTGTTCCTTACATGATCCGTTTGTAGTCAGCAGCAGGAGGCTGTTTCTCACCCCTGTGTACTGTAGTTTAAGCGCTCTGTCACTTTAAACTAAAGTGATCTAAAGTTTGGCTGGCTGACTGCTAAGAATGCTAATGACTTCAGAGTCGTATCCTGAAGCTGTTCAGCCTCAAATCAAAACCAGAAAAACACGAAGACGCTCCCCATCCGCCCGAGGACGGGTGGGAACCAAACCCTCTCGACTGGTTTGAGATCAGAGTGAGGAATGTGAAGAAATCGTTTTATCATGAAATACGGCATTATTTTTAAACACTTAAGGCTTGTTGTAACAATCTGTCAAGTATAGTTCAGATCTCTTGAAAAGAGGTTCTGTGAAATCAAGCTATAAGCAGTTAATATCTTACCTGTTGTAGATAGCGTTCGTAGGCTGATTGGGTCATTTTATAGCAGTATTTAAAATTTTACAGCAACATTTCAGCCACTATAGTGCCTTTGAAACTCCTCATCTGACACAGTAAAATCAGTGCACAGAATGTGGTGAAATCAGACCATAACAGATTGCATCCTTAAGTCGACACAGCTAAACAGGAAGTGTCACGTTCTTCGTCTTGTTGCTACGACTGAGCACCACTAACAAACAATRAYTGAGCTCTACCTGGTATTCCCTGCAYAGAAACACRTCCTCTTATAAACACTGAAAAGTACTACGTGTATGACTGACTAAATGTGAAATAAATAATGCAGAAATACTATTAAAAGTAAAAGTAAATTTTACTCACTGGTGAGTAGCTGCCATCTTGAATTCTGACCTCTCCCACTTYCCAGTACAACTASACTGCAGCAAAAGTAGCTGGCAAAAATGCAATAAAATGGAGATTTTACACAGCAAATGTTGCCGGCCACCATCTACGTTTGACAGAATTCACCTCCACCTTTTGGTGGGATGCTGTGAAACAATCAACAGGCATTATGGGAGATGTAGTTTATGGTCAAYGATGCTTTAAAGCAGCATACGCTTATTTTAAGTCATTAAAACATATTTGAAGCTCTCATGGGCCACATAAAATGCTGTGGTGAGCCACATTTGGCCCACAGGCRTCAAGTTTGACAAATGCGATCTAGAAGTCTCTAATGTAAAGTGGTTTGTCTCTTTTTTTTGTTTAAGTTGTAGGACTCATGAAGAACTTATTTTTTAATATGTAGACTTGTTTTGTTTCTGATCCCTTTGTTTGGTCTCTTATAGGCTGGTTTGACCATCCACCTGTAGTGTCAGGAATGATGTAGCATTAGCTCCTGTATCGGTGCTGACAAACTCACATTTTGTGTTTATGTGATATATTAACCTTGGCATCCTGCAGTGATGTATTGCACAACAAACAACGCAGAGCCTTCATCTTGTCTTGTATTGCTAATCACAGCTGGCGTACAAACTTTAGGTGTGTTTTTGCCAACTTTGGATGCAGCAGCATTGGTTGTTTAAAAAATGTAAATTGGTGGTGTTGGGCCCAATACCAGCATTTTTATAAGTACTTGTACAAAATGCCTCAATATTTGAAACCGATAACAATACATTATCAGTACTGGGATACTATTTGTTATTTTTATTTATTTTAAATATTCCAACAGTGCATATCGTGCTATCTATAGGTTTATAAGGAAGGAGAGACACCTTGTTCTAAACAAAATAAGTCATTCTGTAATGTTTATGTGAACTCACTCAGTAGGTACACAAACTAAAGTACTCGTACTTGTACTTGGTTTTGAAAAACATAAGTAGCAGCAGCTTGCTGTTGCACTTCCTATGAAATCTGAGGCAATTCCAGCAGATTTAGGATATTTCTGCTGGACTAAAGGCATGCAGTGTAAAYAAACCCTCTTTCTTCGAGTTGAGGTTGTTCAGAGAACTATCTACAACAGGTAAGATACTGTTTGTTCACATGATGTGCATTACATTGACACAGAAAACCAATATAAGTTTGAATGTGCAAGACATAAACAACTGAAAAAAAACCACACTTTTCATAAAAAAAAATACTGCTGAGGTTGTGTGTACTAAGCGCCGGTTTCCCTAACGCCACAGTTTTAGCTGCAAGTATTCACAAGCGGCCACGTTAGAGCTGCTTTCTGAGGGTGGTGCTTGGAAAATGTGTCCAGCATTAACTTGACAGCCGAGTCTTTTTACAGCGTGGTTCACACGTACGGCAGAAAACATCCTTATCGGCTCTCGGCAAGAAATCTGTCCGAACAGCTTTGATGTTTCACAGYTCAGAGGAAACGCGATGCGTTTTATGCACTTGATTGTCACTGTTTATCTGCATCACTATTACATCCTGTACTTGTAACTATGACACATACACACAACAATGAATGCTTTTTTTGGGGGGGTAGCAAAGAACAATCAAGAACATCTGTTTTTTGTTTTGAGGCACTCTGGTTTCAGATCATCCTCTTCTCATTAGAACTTTATTGATTTGTTCACGTTTTAGTTCAGTTTCAGAGCATTTCTTCAGTTGTCATCTTAATATTCCCATTCCAGTTTCAATGATGAATAACTGGTTTCTAATTTCCCAATGTGTGGGTGTTTAATGAGGCCTGAGATGTTTTATTTGCCAGTTATAATGTCTACAACACTGAGGAGTGCTGAGTGTAGTCATGCAATGCTCTCTGGCACAGACACTCCCTGGCAAAAAAAAAAAAAAAAAACCTGCAGCCCAGAACTGCTCCACTTAAAGAAGAGCTGATGTGAGAGGAGCAGACAGGCGAGAGTGGAGCGCCCCGCAGTCATGCAAAATGCAAGAGAAATATGACTTTAATACAACTCCCTAATGGTGACATAACAATCTGTTCAGCCACTTCCCTTCAAATCTCCCAGCAGTTTGAAAAAGTGGCTCAGACTACCAGAGAGGACGGGCCGGAAAATCTCTCCGTGCGAGAGTGAGTTTAACCCAACCGGAGTATGAAACACGGCTCTGACAACTCATCTGTGGCAGCTTTTACCTGTTTGTTTTATTCATTTTACTCGTTCTTCGTGTCAGTAAGGGACTGACGGATGAAAAAATGAAAGACGAAGACGTTCTTGAAGGGTCGTAGAAATTGCTCARTGCTTTTCATCCCTGAGGTTTAAGCTATGGTATAAGTTTTGAAAAATGATGGAAGTTTGAGATGCCATCTCTGTTTCCCAGTACCATTTAGGGTTGGGCGATATTGGCCAAAAAAAATCATGATTAATTGTGGCATTTAGCTGATAACATTTAATAGATGACAATTGCACTTGCAAGTTTTTGACTCTAAAGCAGTTATGCCATTAGTTTGACCACTAGTCAAACTAACATCTTCATTATTAACCCTTCCAGTGCTTACTCTGCTGCTCAGAAAAGACAACATTGTTTAAATTTATTTCCCTTGTTCTATGTCTTTCATTTTATTCCCGTTGTACTTTTCCATATTGCTCCTGCCACACCCACCTATACCTGTTCTCCGTTCTTATTAGTCTCAGCTGCAGCCACTTATCTCATTAGTCTCAGAGCCATAGTAGYATACATGTCAAGTTGTATGGACTGTCCGTAAGTTATAAGGATTTTACATCATTTTGCAGGTATACGGATGTATTGAGCAATCTTATGAAACTGAAACAGCTGGTTTYAGATCATAACATCCCTTTCAGACAGCTTCCTCTTGCGTCCACAGCTGATCCTGTTGGATGTGGTTGGTCCTTCTTGGTGGTATGCTGACATTACCCTGGATACTGTGGCTCTTGATGCATCACAAAGACTTGCTGTCTTGGTCACAGATGCACCAGCAAGACGTGCACCAACAATKTGTCCTCTTTTGAACTCTGGTATTTCACCCATAATGTTGTGTGCATTGCAATATTTTGAGCCAAACTGTGCTCTTACCCTGCTAATTGAACTYTCACACTCTGCTCTCACTGGTACAATGTGCAGTTAATGAAGACTGGCCACCAGGCTGGTCCAATTTAGCCATGAAACCTCCCACACTAAAATGGCAGGTGTTTCAGTTTCATTGTCCAACCCCTGTATTTGCACAGTATGTGTTGGAGACAGGTCTCAGTATCTGAATGGCTTACCAAATTATAACCACCTTTGTGTTGGATGAGATCAATTAGCTGTGGCAGCCATCTTGAATTACACTAATTCTAAACCTTTACATGAGCCAACCATCCAATGATTGGGACCCATATCCAATTGTTACACTAAGGTATTTCGTAGACTTCTCACCAACTGTGTCGTCTCCAAGTGGCTTTCAGAGTTCCTTTTTCTTTTTTGCTTTATTTCCTGTTCAGTTCTGTGCCTTTCTGATGAAAATAAGAAAAGACGATTTATATGACCTTTTCATAGCAGCAGCATGTGTTGATGCTCAGGATAAATTTTTAATCAGAACCATTTGGCAGCAATCTATTTGTGGATTTACAAGATAAATAAAATAAATGCAAACACTCTGTTTTCTCCTTTATAGGTGGTGGAATTATAGTGGTAAATATTTCATACCTAAAAGCTTTTCTTTCTGTCTCCTGGACACTGGAGGATATGATGGCCATAAARTGCAAATATTGTATAAAGTTTTGTTTGATTTTAGAAACAAACCAATTCTGTCAGTTCACTTCACACTCTCAGGACTTTTTTTTTGTTTGTTTCTAAAGCTGTTATATTCATACGTATTGACATGCAATTCTCCTGGCTAACCTGTGTTTTTTGTTATAAATAAAGTTTAAAGATTAAAATAAAGAGAAGAATTACATCATTAGCTGTAAATAATGCTGGCAGCCATGTTAATGAGGTTTACACAGCAGCTGGTTTAAAATCTTTTGAGCGTCAAWTTAAGACGCTGATGACTTCAACCTCAGGCTGCTGTCACAGTCGATCCATTTGTTGGCTAAAATACTATAAAGCATAAAAGATAGTAAGCCTCGTGTCAAATTTTACTGCTTTCCTTTTTTATATATGAGGCTGTTATATTCTAACATCCAGACATCAATCACACAGTGTTTGACCTGACACATAGTTTGGTTGCACCATCTGTACCTGTGCATCACAGAGTCATTGGATTCATTTCAGATGAGTGACTAAGCAGAAACAGTTGTACTGTTACTAATTGTGTTTYGCCAGAGACTCCATCAGGGGCCAACAAGCTGGTGAATGGGTCAGAGACGCCGAAAGAGCGCCGCTGTTCAGCTCATATGTCAAAGATCTCTTTAGAGAGCAGGTGAAAACATTTATAGCATTTATGTGGCACATTTCTTCAAAGATAACCTTGTATCTTTTATTCATTGGAAGGACTATCAGTTCTGTGAAAAATAAGGTTTTGCACAAAAAAGTATCCCATAACAACCTTTACTATTAAGAAGGATATAATGATGTCCTAGCARTAGCTGTTTTGTGTGGAAAGGTGAACTGCAGTGTTGTTTGGCACCTTTTGTTCTTAAAGAGTAAAACAACATTGCAGATAAATCTGTTTGTTTCAAGTCTAATGAACATCCCCTTCTCATCAGCTGGGAGTTGTTGGTTCTCTTGGATCTCTTGTTTCCCTTTGTCATGGTCTAATTGCTTCTACGACACCAGCTGGTTAAAACTAGATCTGTGATCGGTTTTGGTACTTTTGTTTGTTTAAATTAATTTCCCTTGTTGTTCTGTATTTCAGTTTTTTCCTGAAGTACTTTTCCATACCCAGTAATGGCTCCTGCCACACCCTCCTACACCTGTTCACCATTCTAATTAGTCTCAGCTGCAGCCACTAATCTCATCAGTCCTAGCCTTTTTGCACGCTCTCAGTTTTCCCTTTATCTGAAGTGTGGCATTGTGTCTCTTTCAAGTCTAATTTGAGTCTCCTCAGAGTTTCCTATCAGAATACTTAATGATCCCCGGGGGGGGGGGGGGGGGATTGCAAAAGTCTCCTACGAGTCTCATTTAAGTTTTGTCAGAGTCTCCTTTAAGACTCATTTAAGTCTCCTCACAGTCTCATTTGAGTCACATTTGAGACTCCTTTCAGTCTCCTCAGTCTCTTTCGAGTCTCCTTCAAGTCTTCTTTAAGATTCATTCTAGTCTCCTCCCAGTCGAGTCTCCTTTAAGTCTCCTTTTAGTCTCCTCAGAGTCTCCTACGAGTCTTCTTTAAGTCTCCTCAGGGCCGCCTTTCAGTCTCCCAGAGTAACCTACAAGACTCCTTTAAGTCACGTCAGAGTCTCCTTTAAGACTCATTTGAGTCTCCTCACAGTCTTCTTTAAATCATCTTTGAGTCTCCTTTAAGACTCATTCGAGTCTCCTCACAGTCTTYTTTAAATCGTCTTTGAGTCTCCTTTAAGGCTCCTTTTAGTCTCCTCAGAATCTCATTTAAGTCTCTGCAGAGTGTCCTATRAGTCTCCTCTGAGTTTTCGTCTAATCTATTCTGGTCTGGTCCTCTTGTTTTTGTAAGTTATTAAATTTTGAAGTTTTTTCTTTGAGCTCCCCATGTTCATCTGAAGTCCTGAGTCCTCTGACCTGTGAGTTAATGTCACTCTTAGTGTTGCTGCTCTTACAACACAGGCTGGTGAGGAGCCTCAGGTGCGTGTACCTGGCTTGATGCCACTCAGGCTATTAGCCCACAATCCAACGATCTCCGTTTGGGGAGTCGTTGTCCTTTTCGCTGCATCGGCTGCAGCTCAGATTGTGTTCCGCTCAGCCACTGATTGCTCAGTGATATGTGTTTACAGATGATAAATTCTTAGGACTGGGCTGTTGCTCACATAAGTTCAGGCTGTCACACCAGATAAGCTAAGCGATGCACAGCTGCCCAGCCCCAAGGAAGAGAGAGCCGAGGTGCGTGCTGATATTTCAAAATGTAGGAAAACGGTTGACATGCAGATTGGTAACGATTCTGTGGTGGAAAAAAAATGTGGGTCAGATTATGATCCTGTCTCTAATTGTCTGTAAGAGGAGGGTAAATCAACAGGAAATACACCAGCTGTCACTCTGACAAAACAATCTCATGGTAAATCTGTTCCTTTGGTACAAAAACAAAACAAATAGTTCAGCTGAAGCACATTTCTGGCAAACAGACAGTTTCCAAGAATTGTAAAAGCAGGTTCGTTTTCAAGACTGATTTCAGTTAAATTAAGCGTACTTATACAGAATCCAATGGTTTTTGCATTAACATACTCTTTTCAAGACTTTAAACACCACTCTGCAAGTTTAGATTGAGGGTATTTTTCTCCCAAAATGAAACATTTGACCATTTTCATTTTACAGTTTGCACAAACATCCACTGTGTCCTCAGCAGAAAAAGACATTATTAAGTATTGATCAGGAAAAAAATCCCTTGGGCTGTAGGAAACTGATACGGCTGTATTCACAAACATAAAAAGCGTACAAGCGCCCGTGGAGGCACTTTTAGTTTGGTACAAGCGTTCACAGACTCTGTGCCTCCCTCTGTTACCTTGGTCTCTGCAGCTTCTTCCCAATTCAGTCGATAGTCTTCCATTAGGAGGGTGAGGCTGTCAGAGCAACCTGTGACCTCCTCTCGCCCCCTTGGAGCCCACTGGCCTGTGATGTCCGTATCAATATGAATTTCATCCCTTTGCACCCATCAGCCGCGAAGCCCGATGTCCATTAGTCTCAAGTATCTGTTTCCTCCAACTTGTACTATTGATTTTAGTGTCTTTTGTTCAGAACACGCACTTGGATCTTAAAGACTGGGACCTCTTCTTAATGTTCTGTCACCCGGACGTCACGGTTCCTCCACGAGTTACAAATTCAACTCTTCTCCTCGGTTTGACTTTCCCATCTTTTCTCGTCTTCGTAGAGCAGATATCCGACCGTGGATCACATGACCTGCTGGGTGAGAGCGGCGCCCTCAAAGGTCAAGGCTTTTTATTTCAGAGGCCACGACGACGTGACCTGTTGTCACACAGAGGAACATCACAGCAGAAACACATACACAGTATGGTTTTATTTCCCTGGAGGTGCTTTCAAACACGTGTCTCCATCTGTTACTGAGAGGTCTGATATCCGTCACATCAAAAACTTCTTTATGAACAAAGAAGAGACAAGATGGAAGAGGAAGTTTTTTTAGATTCAGCATCTAAACAAYAAAGAAAAGGACAATAATACAGAGGTATTATCGTTCTTTTAGGTTTTCCTTTAAAGCCCTTTTTCAGTGTTTAGGTGTTTTACTAGAGCAATATGTTTGTGTTACAAAAAAAGCGTCAAGATCTGTATCTGTTGGGTTGTTTTTCATTTATTTTTATGTATTTTCTTTTGTTGTTTTGGCGCCGCTTTCAGCTACTCTGCATTTCCACTTTTTTGCCGTAGGGTCGTTCATTCATGCCTTACGTAGAGCACAAACTGCTGATGTTTGCCGTATTTAAAGTAAATGAACCCTGGTTGACGCATCAGCAACGACACCTAACAGCTATTTCTGGTTTTAAAGGAATAAAATTAAATTGTTTGGAGCTAGTCTGTGTCCTTTTCTTGCCTTTAGAGTCTGCTCAAACGGATCATATCCATCAGCCTGATCAGACACTGGACAGCAGGATACTTCACTTTGACCAAAATGGTGAAATTATTGGTTGGAAAATGAAAAATTTTCCAAACATAAGTGTTCAACAGGACAAACATTTTTAAATAGTTTGCCAGAAAAAGACGAACCACTTCAAATACTGTACCTACAAACTGACTTATGTTTTCATTACTGATTCCAGTAAATACATAGAATAAAAAACATATATCATACCACTAAAAGATAATCTGTGGCTACTGAAAATTTTTGTGTACCGGTATAGCTTTGAAATATGTTATTTTGGGTGATTTTAGCTCAAAAATTTGACTTACATCTCCTGAAATACTCTTTACTACTCATCAGCTCACTAGTTTCATTACTGATAAACATCAAAAACAAGAAGAACCCTGGACTAGGGCAAGAAATGCAGGAATAAATGCAATAATAAAATACTTAATGGTGCCTAAATTGTGTTATAATTTCCAGTAGTATTGATGCTGTTGATCCACTCTCCCCTGCTCTGATTTGCCACAAGGGGGAGGTTTGGACCTGTGATGACATATTTCTTGACACAGCAAACCAGTTCCTGGGTAAAGAAGACAGATGACCTTTTGGCTTTATTTATGTCGTTGCCACTCACGCAGGGACATTTTCATCAGATACGGTCATTGTAATCCCTCAGCCCCCATTCAATTTGCAGAGGCACCCTGTCACTGCAGATCGCTAAAGTCGACGAAATTAATGGATCGATGAGGACTTTGAAAGCCTGCTGGGAGAGTCCAGGTCCCTCTGGTTGGTTATCAGATTACAGCTCATAATGAATGGGGTGTTGTTTATGTTGTAGAGTGCAATGCCACTGAATCCTCTGAACAAACCACCTTCTGGGCCAGAGCTCAGTGCACAACCAGAAGAATGTCAGGGATGTAAAAGAGAAGTTTTAAACACTGTATTATCTCTTACTCTGTGTACATACTGAACAGGTCCTTCTCAAAAAATTAGCATATTGTGATAAAG
>NW_013952625.1:541036-542934 GCF_001266775.1 Austrofundulus limnaeus
CCCTAACCATGACCAGTACATAACTAACCCTAAATTTAGCTATGACCAGTACATAACTAACCCTAAATTTAACTATGACCAGTACATACCTAACCCTATGACCAGTACATACCTAACCCTATGACCAGTACATAACTAACCCTAAACTTAACTATGACCAGTACATAACTACCCCTAATCAAGACCAATACATAACTGACTCTAAATTTAACTATGACAGTACATAACCAACCCTATGACCAGTACATAACTAACCCTAAACTTAACCATGACCAGTACATAACTAATCCTAACCATGACCAGTACATAACTAACCCTAACCATGACCAGTACATAACTAACCCATTAACAGTACTCCCTTAGACGGAAAACCTTCAGTAACTGAGTCTGGCTGAAGACTTAAATTTTAACCAGTTGTTGTTGAACACTGACTAGTTTAGCTGGTTCTCATAACTTGAGGCTTGTTTTGAACCCATGACTAACATGTTTTTATATTATTTAGAAAAAAAGCATTTCAAGCTCACGCTGAACATTAGGTGTTATTGCTGACACTAATAAATAAGTCAGAGAAAATAATTACATCTTGGGCTCAACATATTCAAACAGAGCGTCAGCCTGATGGACACATCCCTGCTGTTTTGGACCCAGCAGAACAAGCCCAGGCCCGGCTCAGTTGGACTTTGGTTGGGGAAGGCAGACAGAGTGGGTGAATGAACAGGTTAACGGTGACGGGGTCTTTGAATGGCCGTGACAGGAGGTGGGGGTTGAATCAACGAGGGGCTGCAGCACTGAACAGGGGGAAGTGACCCGGAAACAGAGAGTAAGTGCAGCTCGTCAGGAAAATAAAACAACCTCTGCAGAACCCATTTTTCCTCCAGCTCCCTCACTGCTCCTCACTGGTGTCCCACAGCAGAGAAAAACAGAACCGTGGCAGCATTATGTCACGTTACAAACAGTTCAGGATCTAATTAGCTGCCTTAAAACCTATTAGCACGTCGCTGAAGGCCTCGACCTCAACAAATGAACACCAGAACAGTGGAATGTTTCTCATGAGGCTGAAAATTAGTGATTCATAAAACTGTTGTTTTCTCTTCAAATCAGCCATTTTATATGTGGAAACGTGTGTAAAATCAGGCTTTAATGAACTGATTAAATGTGGGTCAAATCTGACAGAATATTGTTTGAACAGACAGTCTTTTTTTTTATTTTACATTTCTAAATTGATCAAACTGAACGCTCTATTCCTGACTAATCTGCAGGAATGTTTCATTTACAAGGTAAATCGCTTTAGGATATTAAAAAAAAAGCCACAAGTCCAGGCCTCATCTCTGCGCAAATGTTTTTTTTTTCAACGAATAAATAACACGAGAACGAGCAAGCATGAAAAGGTTATTGCAATTATATTTAAGAACCAATTGAATGTTTTTTGCTTGTTTTTTATTTCTTAAGCAAAAATAATAGTTAGTAAACAAATGAAGTTTTAATCTTAAAGATCTGCCTAACACAACACTAATGCTTTACATTGTAATTATGTAATTTTARCAAGATTGTTTTCATTTTCCTTGTTTTATTTTTGTTTTCTCTGTGATTTAAGTGACAAACTTAAGGCCTGTGGGCCAAATTTKGCMCACATTAACATTTTTCTGGCCCCAAAAGTAGTACTTTAAATGTAAAACAGTTTCATGTTTTTGCTTTTTGTCACTGATGACAGCAGACCGACTTACAAGTTAAGAAAATGAAGTTTGAAAATTTCATGTTTAATTATGGTGTGGAAAGAGCAATAGAGAATCAACTTTGTTTTTCTGTATTTGTTTCTTATTTTAAAGTAAAATAATTGGATTTTAGTTTTTTTTTTTACCTGATTTGCTAGATTGTGATAACATGTATCTGAGATGTAA
>NW_013952625.1:545147-548545 GCF_001266775.1 Austrofundulus limnaeus
GGATGTAGTCCAGGTTCTCCTCAGTCCGTGTCGAACAGGTTAAAGTATTTGGAGCTGGAGAAGCAGATGTAAGGCGCAGAGTTCGGGTAGAGGACGGGCAGAGACACGGGGAACAAACATCCACCCAGCAGGCTGCTGTCCTTATAAAAGCCCGGGACCTGGACGGGCTTCCCCGCCTCGGAGAACTGCTCCGCGGCCACCACGTCCGTGGTCAGCTGCCGCTTCAGCTTGTTGCGCCGGTTCTGGAACCAGATCTTCACCTGGGTCTCGGTGAGCTGCAGGGAGCTGGCGAGGCAGGCTCTCTCCGAGCTGCTCAGGTAGCGCTTCATGTCGAAGGTGGCCTCCAGCTGGAAGATCTGCCTTTTGGAGAAGATGGTGCGGGTTTTCTTCTTCCCGGCGGCGGGCTTAGAGTCCGGGGCGACGGCGGCCTCCTCCTCCGAGCCCGGGCTGCGCGCCGCCGGGGAGGAGGACACTCGGGGCTTCGCTGTGGACGGAGGCGACAGAACGGGCTTCATTTTCAGCTCTTTACGCGCTAATATGAGTCTAAAACTATGGTTTCTTAAAATAAATTTAAAAGAAATAAACCGGAGTTACCTGTCTCCTCTGACCGGCTGTCTCGCTCCCTCCGGACGTCCCACGGCTCCTCGTGTCCCGCTTGAAAATCCCTCTTCGACCCGTCCGAGTCCCCGCTGCGCCGCTGCTGCAGGTTGAGGATGCTGTCGATGGTAAAAGTGAAACACGCGCTCCGACTCGGACCGTCCTGTTTGCTCGTCATGTCCCCCGGCATCTCATCCGCTCCGGTTAAAAGTCCACAAGCGCCGAGCTGAGTCCCGCCGCTCCGCTCCGACCACCATCTCTCCCTGCCTCGGACTGACAGACTCCCGCTGCGCCGCAGTTCAACGACCCGGAAGACCAGCGACCCAGCGGCTTCTGATTGGTCAGCTGGGGTGGATCTGAGGGCTTCTGATTGGTCAGACTTCTGGGGAACACGAAGGTGGGGATTAATCAATGGCTGCCGTGAACGCCAGTTTGTGTTGCAATTAAAGGGTTAGGMTGGTGATTTTTACTATCTTACCTGTTTCAGATAGCTTTTGGAACAACTTCTGTCTGGAGAAGCATCTAGTTAAGAACTCAGATTATATGAATGTATCTTGAAACATTTACATATTTGCACCTAATTTTTGGACTATATTATTTTTTTACGCGCTTACTGCTAGCTACTGCTATCACTATTTACACTGCAAATAACCATAAAGTTTTATATAAATCAACATATTGTTAACTGAAAGTRATTTTATGGTTTATGAAATTGAGTTTGCATGAGCCACAAAAAGGTTTTTGAGATTAGAGTTGCTTTGGGACGGCGGCTACATACTTTGGTCAGGAATTAAAATTTTTCTCTTTCAAATTGCTATCTACAACAGGTAAGATACTAATTAATCAAAATCTTTCAGCAGAACTTCACTTCAAAAGAGCTGAACATAACTAATACTGTTTAAAAATGACTTATTAGATAGCTGCTTTTGTAAAACTTCAAGATGTGGTTAAAAAATGTTTTAAAAAATCTGAACATTTGAAACAAGAAAGGAAACAAGAGCAGTTTGAGACAAATTGTGTCGAAACTGACGTGTCTCAGGTGTCTTCTGGAGACACACAGACAGGTCAGGTGTCTCCAGTCAAACTGTCCTCTCTCTTGACCTCCAGCTCCTCTACTCGCGGTGTGGACAGCATGAAGCTGACCCCTGGTGTGAAACTCTTTGTTTGCTCTCCTCAGGACGCAGAGTCTGGGTTTGGAGCAGAAAACTGGGCTTTTTTATGTGATAAACGGTGCAGAGTTCTTTNTTTTAAAAGCCTCAGGAATCTTTTGCAGGTGTTTAGAGTTAATTCATTGATTCAGATAATTAGGTTAATAAGTTGTTTAGAGAACCTTTTCATGATATGCTCATTTTTTGAGATAAGGGTTCATGAATTTTCTTTACTTTTTTGCCAAAATCATCAATATTAAAACAATAAAAGGCTTGAGCTACTTCAGTTGGTGTGCAACGAATCTAAAATATATGAAAGTTTAATGTTTATCAGTACATTACAGAAAATAATTAACTTAATCACAATGTGCTAATTTTTGAGAAGGACCTGTATGTAATAAATACAAAAGTTAGCCGAGTATCTTTTACTTTGTTAGTCTCCTTCACACCAAATGAGGAATCCACWAGAATGTAAAAGAAATTGCTATGTTTGGTTTTTACAAGGTGTTGGTGAGGTCTTTAGACATGGATAAAAAGKGTCCTGGTATCATATTTGAGTCCTACAGGAAACATCTGACCTCTGCGTTTGTAAACAATATATTTTCTCATTTATGAAAACTAAACTGCTTTTACAGTCTKGTTTTTATGGTTGAAGTAAATGTTTGTCRAATAATGTCTAACGTTACAACTAGATTCCTTTAAGTTTGACAAACTTGGGTACAGATGAAATAGTACTAAATTAAGTTAGTGTTTGTTTTTGTCATCAATCCACGGTTTATTACGGGTATTTAACTTTCCTCTAAAACAAGTTTTAGCTCTTTTCAACAGCTGTTAAATGAACCTCTGCTAATGGCTGCATTAAACGTCTTGTCTCRAGGCGATGTTAACAGTAATTGGTCGTCATTATTAATCCCATCTGAGAACGCGCAAAGAAAGCTCTTGGCAAACCATTCCTGTTTTTTAATTTTTCCAGCTGTGTGACTATGGATGACTCATTATGGGACCACTCAGGCAGTTAAAAACAAAATTACCAGTGGATGTTTTAGCAGAAAATCTCAATCAATAGTTGTTAGTCTTTGAGAGATTAAACTGAATCTGATATGTTAACTTTTTCAGGTGAATGATAAGTTGTCTCGGATGTGATTCATGGAATTAATATTTAATATTGATGTTTATTGTGGCTCTGACAGAGGAAAACACATGAAACATTGTCACAAAGATCATGAGAGAAAGTCCCATCTGGGTCTGGGGGATGACCTGATCACATGTTTGGGTTTAGAGATTTCAAACAGAGATCTGTGTTTGTACGTTTTGGACTGAATGAGGACCATGTGCTCTTCAGCTTATCAAAGTAGATGAAGGTACTATAGTGAGACTTTAGACGGCCATCATCCTCTAAATAACTCTTTCCTCCTAGAACAGTGAATCGTTGTTATAGAGCAATCATTCACATGAATTAAACAACCTCAAAGTGCCACCCGGTCACTGATAGCTCTGAACGAGCGCACGTAAAGGTTTGGCTGTTTTATCAAGGTGGGGATTTTAATGGATTTGTCTTGGCCTGAGACAGATGAGGCTGTGGGGTTTCAGTCTGGGCTCGGGGGCAGACTGCCAGCAGCCGGTGGGTGGGTGAGGTGGGAGGGATGGGGTTGG